>NC_053025.1:412904176-413120346 GCF_003073215.2 Triticum urartu
GAGATTGAACTAGGTATGAAGATACCGACGATCGAATCTCGGGCAAGTAACATACCGATAGACAAAGGGAATAACATATGTTGTCATAATGGTTCGACCGATAAAGATCTTCGTAGAATATGTAGGAGCCAATATGAGCATCCAGGTTCCGCTATTGGTTATTGACCGGAGAGGTGTCTCAGTCATGTCTACATAGTTCTCGAACCCGTAGGGCCCGCACGCTTAACATTCGATGACGATATTGTATTATATGAGTTATGTGATTTGGTGACCAAATGTTGTTCTGAGTCCCGGATGAGATCACAGACATGACGAGGAGTCTCGAAATGGCCGAGAGGTAAACATTGATATATAGGACTATAGTATTCGGACACCGGAAGTGTTCCGGAATGTATCGAGTATTTATCGGAGTACCGGGGGGTTACCAGAACCCCCGGGGGAAATACATGGGCCATATGGGCCATGAGAGGGGAGCACACCAGCCCACAAGGGGTGGTCCCCCCCTATGGCAGGTGGCTGAATAGGAGAAGGAGAAGAGGGGGTTCGCCCCCCTTCCTTCTCTTCTTCTCCCTTCCTTTCTTCTTCGATGGAAAAATGAAAGGGGGCGACACTTGGGGAAACCCCAAGTAGGATTCGGATCCTACTTGGGGCGCCCCCTGGCTGCCTTTCCTTCCCTCCCACCTATATATATGTGGGGAGGGGGCGCCTAGAACATACAACATCTATTGTTAGCCGTGTGCGGCGCGCCCCTCCACAGTTTACACCCCCGGTCATTTTTTCGCGGTGCTTAGGCGAAGCCGTGCGAAGATCACTTCACCATCACCGTCACCATGCCGTCGTGCTGACGGAACTCATCTACTACCTCGACAACTTGCTGGATCAAGAAGGCGAGGGACGTCACCAAGCTGAACGTGTGCAGAACTCGGAGGTGTCGTACGTTCGGTACTTGATTGGTCGGATCTAGAAGTAGTTCGTCTACATCAATCGCGTTGTCAAACGCTTCCGCTTACAGTCTACGAGGGTACATAGACAAACTCTCCCCCTCATTGCTATGCATCTCCATGGATAGATCATTACGTGTGCGTAGATTTTTTTTGTTTTCCATGCAACGTTTCCCAACATATATATTACTTCTATGATAATGTTCATGATGCTACTATGTTTGTATTTGGTTTTTATCGACACCTCTCTCTCTCTCTAAACATGTGGTCATGATTATCGATTTTGGCTTTCGCTTGAGGACAAGCGAGGCCTAAGCTTGGGGTCCATTTTGCATCATGTTTTCCTACTAATATTTATAATTTATTGATCAATATAACACTTTGTGATGCAATTCTAATGCCTTTTCTCTCTTAATTCGCAAGATCTACATGAAGAGGGAGATTGCCGGCAGCTGGAATTCTCGACCTGAAAAAGCTGCATCAAAGATACCTATTCTGCAGAACTCCAAATGACCTGAAATTTTTACAGAGAATTTGTATGGAATATATAAAAAATACTGGAGCAAAGAAGTACCAAGGGGGCCCACCAGTTGCCCGTAAGGCAACAGGGTGCAACCACCCCCTGGGCACGCCCTGATGCCTTGTGGGGCCCCTGGCAGGCCTCCGACTCCCATCTTCTGCTATATGAAGGGTTTTGACCTAGAAAAAATCAAGAGAAGACTTTCGGGATGAAGCTCCGCCGTCTCAAGGCGGAACCCGAGCAGGAGCACTTTAGCTCTCTGGCAGAGCGATTCCGCCGGGTAAACTTCCCTCCAGGAGGGGGAAATCTGTTGGGGAACACAGTATTTAAAAAAAATTCCCTACAATCACGCAAGATCTAACTATGCATAGCAATGAGAGGGGAGTGTGTGTCCACGTACCCTTGTAGACCGAAAGCGGAAGCGTTTAGTAATGCGGTTGATGTAGTCGAACGTCTTCGCGATCCAACCGATCCTAGCACCGAACGTACGGCACCTCCTTGTTCAGCACACGTTCAGCACGATGACGTCCCTCGAGCTCTTGATCCAGTTGAGGACGAGGGAGAGTTCCGTCAGCACGACGGCGTGGCGACAGCGATGATGAAGTTATCGGCGCAGGGCTTTGCCTAAGCACTACGGCGATATGACCGAGGTGTGTAACTGTGGAGGGGGGGCACAGCACACGGCTAAGACAATTGATCTTGTGTGTCTTTGGGGTGCCCCCTCCCACGTATATAAAGGATGGGGGAAGAGGTGGCCGGCCCAAGGGGGGCGCGCCAAGGGGGGAGTACTACTTGGACTCCCGATCCAAGTAGGATTCGCCCCCCCCCCCGCCCTTTCCTATTCCAACTAGGAGAAGGAGGGAAGGAGGAAGACGAGAGAAGGAAAGAGGGGGGCGCCGCCCCCTCCTAGTCCAATTCGGACCAGCCCATTGGGGGGGGCACCCCTTGAGGCCCTTCTCTCCTTTCCACTAAAGCCCATTAAGTCCCATTACTTCCCCGGGGGTTCCGGTAACCTCCCGGTACTCCAGAAAATACCCGAAACACTTCGGAACCATTCCAGTCTCCGAATATAACCTTCCAATATATCGATCTTTACCTCTCAACCATTTCGAGACTCCTCGGTATGTCCATGATCACATACGGGACTCCAAACAAACTTTGATCATCAAATCACATAACTCATAATACAAATCGTCATCGAACGCTAAGCGTGCGGACCCTACGGGTTCGAGAACTATGTAGACATGACCGAGACACATCTCCAGTCAATAACCAATAGCAGAACCTGGATGCTCATATTGGCTCCTACATATTCTACGAAGATCTTTATCGATCAATCCGCATAACAACATACGTTGTTCCCTTTGTCATCGGTATGTTACTTGCCCGAGATTCGATAGTCGGTATCATCATACCTAGTTTAATCTCGTTACTGGCAAGTATCTTTACTCGTGCCGTAATGCATCATCCCGTAACTAACTCATTAGTCAAATTGCTTGCAAGGCTTATAGTGATGTGCATTACCGAGAGGGCCTAGAGATACATCTCTGATTCATGGAGTGACAAATCCTAATCTCGATCTATGCCAACTCAACAAACACCACCGGAGACACCTGTAGAGCATCTTTATAATCACCCAGTTACGTTGTGACATTTGATAGCACACAAGGTGTTCCTCCGGTATTCGGGAGTTGCATAATCTCATATCAGAGGAATATGTATAAGTCATGAAGAAAGCAATAGCAATAAAACTAAACGATCATTATGCTAAGCTAACGGATGGGTCTTATCCATCACCTCATTCTCTAATGATGTGATCCCATTCATCAAATAACAACACATGTCTATAGCTAGGAAACTTAACCATCTTTGATTAACGAGCTAGTCAAGTAGAGGCATACTAGGGACACTTTGTTTTGTCTATGTATTCACACATGTACTAAGTTTTCGGTTAATACAATTCTAGCATGAATAATAAACATTTATCATGATATAAGGAAATATAAATAACAACTTTATTATTGCCTCTAGGGCATATTTCCTTCAGTATCCTACTTGCACTAGAGTCAATAATCTAGTTCACATCGTCATGTGATTTAACACCAATAATTCACATATTTATGTGATTAGTTCACATCTCCATGTGACTAACACCCCAAGGGTTTACTAGAGTCAATAATATAGTTCACATCGCTATGTGATTAACACCCAAAGAGTACTAAGGTGTGATCATGTTTTGCTTGTAAGAGAAGTTTAGTCAACATGTCTGCCATATTCAGAGACGTATGTATTTTGCAAAAAAAAAATGTCTACAAAGCTCTGCACGGAGCTACTCTATCTAATTGCTCCCACTTTTAATATGTATCCAGATTGAGACTTAGAGTCATCTAAATCAGTGTCAAAGCTTGCATCATCGTAACCCTTTACGACGAACTTTTTGTCACCCCCATAACCGAGAAATATCTCCCTAGTCTTCTAAGGATATTTTTGACCGCTGTCTAGTGATCCACTCCTGGATCAATATCGTACCCCTTTGCCAAACTCATGGCAAGGTACATGATACGTCTCCGGTGTATCTATAATTTTTGATTGTTCCATGCTATTATATTATCCACCTTGGATGTTTTATATGCACTAGTAAAATGCCCGTGCGTTGCCACGGGAAACAACAATGAAACATTGGTTTCTAAAATTCTTGCTCATCCATTATTGCGAAAAAAGAGTCTTTTCTTGTAAAGCCAATATTTGAGGTCAACAAGACTTCATTAGGATTTTCACTTCCAAACTGGCCCTAATTTTTACCGGTAGAAGCTTTGGTGTTAACTTTATCCAAAAATATAATATATGATCGGATATGAGCTTATTTTCACCAGCAATTGTTATGAAGCTACGCTGCTCGCTGAAGCTGGTCTTTGGCAATCGATGGGCGGTGTTCGTCACTCTGGTGACTCTTTAGGCTGAAGTGCAACCTTTTAAGGCGATGGGTCTGTCTGCGCGCCTCTTTCTTCCTTCTAGGGCTATGCTAACAAGGAGGCAGTGTTTCTTCTATGTGGGGGCTATGTATGGCCTCGAGCCATACTGCCATAGCAACCTCGTTGCCCCAAGTGGCTCATCGCTCGTCCCTGACGGCGGCGAGATGCAACCTACACCGACGCAAGGACCTGATCATGTTTTTGTCTCTCAGTTTGAGGTCCTTTTTTGTAAAAGTCCATCGACTTGTTATCTATTTTCTTGTTTCTTTAGGGCTTGGATGTCATATTGTTGTATCATGTTATTACGATGATAATAAAGCTTCGGGATCCCTCCCTGTTAAAAAAACTCTGGTAATAACGCCTGTAAATAAATAATGTTTTTCACTTGTATACTCTGCATGTATTCTTACGTCAAGCTCCCACATAGATATAAAATTACAGCCATGTGATATTCAATCACCAATTCTATTATTTGTCTAATGAAAATTTTTATTCTATTTTTCTTCTGGCTCTACGGACAATAGGAAGGTCACAGCAACCAGATTGTTATACTCCGTACAAATATCATCCTTACTAAAAGAAAAATGTGGTACATTACCACTACATCTACAATCCATATGACAAACAATAGTGGCCCGTAGCTCGTACAAGTGCAGTGTCCATGTTAGAAGGTTTAGCATACTTTCCTGCTCCATCCATGCTACAGTTGAGTACTGCAATATGAGTGGCAAAGTACAACCCTACAACTGTATTTCAAATAGGCATAAGAGGGAGAATATATTGCATTACTTCTGACCCTCCAGGAGTGTCTCTTCCTTGATGGTTCCAATAAATTGATATCCTTGTTTGACTACTTCTATAAGAAATATAATGTTCCAATAAATTGGTGTCCAGGTTTGACTACTTCTATAAGAAACTTAATTACTTCATGTAGTGTGTAGACACTTGAAGAAACATGTGCTATCTCATTCCAAGAAATACTGGAGGACTAATAGACATAGCCCTAGGCTAGTTGAAGTGGTTTCTGAAAAAGAAAATCATGACATTACAAATTGAAGTTGTCCACAAGAGAAATACCAGTTTAATTTGACACAGAGTTACAATACTGGAGAAACTGGGATTTACAAAGTAACTTCGAACTAAATAATATAGCAAAATCAGGTTAAAAGGATTCACTTATTTCTGTTCTGAAAAATCTACGCATCATGTAAAATGCTAAATAAGTGCAGAATTTGTACAGTTAGAAATAGCAGACTTGCGACACACTAACCAGATTATCGTGATGGAGCTCAGACTTGTAAGGCATTATAGATGGCAACACTGTCCATGTGAGTGACACAACTTAATGTACCTTTGTTCAAACTTATAGTTTTGCGGGACATTATAAATGGCTTTAAAATCCAATTATGCTCTACCCTGCAAGCAGCCCACACTTGTGTTTGAAAACAAATATCTCCTGGATGAACCAAGTCGCAGGATACACAAGCATCCAGATTATGGACGGATAATATAAAACATCTAGCTTGACAATGCACTTGTTCCTGGAGTAACCCGCAACAAAAACAACCATTCCTTTCCATCTACTATTAAATTTGAGACAGCGGTTTGCTCTGCTTCAGGTACTGCTACAGTGTAAGGATCGAGATTCTCTATGGTTCTTCCTTGTCTACAAATAGAAAGGAATAAGAAGAAAGATATCCTGATCAATGCTATTGACAAAATTATGTGAAGTCCTTCTATCTCAGGCAAACTAACGGCGATGTTTCCCTACCACCATGATAGAGGAAGATAAATTAGGAACGTAAATAATCATCTTGCGTAAGCTGTGACTATAATCAAATATATTACCACAGAACACGAAAAGCCCTGGATATGTCGTGTAAATTAAAGTGATCAAGAAATAAGCTACAAACTAATTAGGACCATCAACTTTTTATACTGGAAGAGTTCATCTCTTATTACCTCTTTTTCATCGAGCCCACCTGATTTGGTTTCATATATAGATTGGAGTAGCATCTTGATCTCAACTGCTAAAGTAGACCCTTTCTTACATTCTATCTTTTATGGCAGATTACTACAAGGGTAAGTTGACCAAGTCAGAAAAAACGCTGATAATTCCTTGACCATGGTAATGAATAAACTATAACGGAAATACGAAAATCAGTTAGTAGAAAATTAGTTTTATGAGGAGCAAGACATTTGTGAGCAAAACTGAGTTGCAGTTTATAAAGTTGCAGAATTAGAGAAAGAAAATGCTTTGAAACCGATAGTTGTAATGAAGAAGTACTGAATATAAGCTGCAACTGTGAGATTGTTCACTTTGCATAGGTTTTACTTGTGCGTGCGGAGAATAATTTCAATTCCAGTTTATGGTTCATGTATATGGAACACCTTTAGCCCAGCACCCCACAGGACTTGAGCGACCCACACATCAATCACCTAGTGTACTATCTTTAGAATCACAAGCATATCTGCATGTAAGTGCTGCTAGTATCCTAATAAAATAGCCAGGAATGACAACATCAAGTTCCCGACTGTCTTAACTAACAGACAACAATAGTTCCACTTCCACATGGTAGTTGAAGTTGACTGACCTAGTAATAGAATCAAACGATGTGCTTATAAGAATGATTTCTGTCAAGTCATGAGCAATTCTCTAAACTGGATTTCAAAGTTCACCAGAGCTTTGCTGAAAGACTCCAGTGCAGCGATGAGGACAGAGGAAGCTTCTTCTGTGTCCATGGGATCATCATCTTCAGTTTCTGATTCATCCTGTGACAAAGAGGGATTTCAGTGTAAGAAAGAAATTGAAGTGTATGTACAGACAAAAAAAAAATTGTGCAAGGCTACAGATTCTGATGATACAACATCAATTTACTTAAGCTCTTACACAAGAGTAGTGAAGGTCAAGGTGAACCTAAGGAAATATCATACTCAGCAAAAAAAAGTTGAAAGAAGACGATCAAATTAAAATCATGTAACTAAATACATAGAAGAATCTTCTTATAAATAAATCAGGCAACCAATATTTTGTCCGATATTCAAAGAGCTATGTTTGAATGAATCTTCTATATTATACGATGCTCTATGCCAACAGATAAATGAGAGAAAAAAGAGTGTTATTAAAATTGTATGCATGCCTTATATATACCAAGGGTCGTTCTTGAGAAAAATTGTGGCTCATGCCTCATGACATTTAGAAAAAAATGGATAATATGTAGGTGCTAGCACTTTCCAGAAGGTACAAACCTTACAGGTTCACTCAAGCAAATACCACAAATCATATAATCGCACAACAATGGTTCACAGAATTACAGAAAAATTGAGAGAGAGAGAGAGAAGCAACAACAGGTTGGAGTTCAGAGAAGAACTGCATCAACGGGTTTGAGAAGAGCTTCAGAAGAAGTGCAGCAACAACAGTGCTAGGAGAGATGGGACAGCCACAGGCAGCAAGGAGCAGAGAGGAGAGGTAGCAGCGGACAGAGAATCGACAGCAGAGAGATGGAGTTAGAAGAGTAGCAGTAGGGACGTGGGGGAAGAGAGATGCAGCGGCAGAGCGGCGCCACCGCCGGCGACTGCCTCCCTCACCCTGCGCCCCTTCTCCTTCTCATTTCTTCCTCTCTTTCCTCTCCCCCTCACGCCATGTCTCTCTCTCTTTCTCTGGATGAGCAGGACACCGTCTCCATCGGAGCAAGCTGCCACACCAGCCGCCTGAACCCTCGACGCCGCGCCCGGATTCTCCATCTTCCTCGTGCCGCCCGCCGCCCGCCTACCCATTCCGGTGAACTCTAGCGTCGCCTGCCCATTTCGATGGAGTCTCCCAGATGATGAAGAGCGGTGACGGCGAAGGAGGAGGAGAGAGAGGAGTTGGGGGAAGGTGCGGCGCCGGCGTCGAGTGTCGCCGGTGGTGGAAAGCCGCTGGGGCGGTGGCGGCATGCGGCGGAGGGGCGAGGGCCGACTGCGGCGGCGCGCTGGAGGTGGAGACGGGGGAGGTAAGCTTTTTTTTCTTTTCCATCGCCCGTACCAGTTCGTTTTGACATATTAGGAGGACTGCGGGTTAATTTCTAAAAAATGAAGGGACTTTTATGCAAAAGTGCCGACGACGTAAGCTATTTTATATGCTATTTTATTAGTAGGGAGAGATTTATATGCTATTTTATACTCCCTCCGTTCGGAATTACTTCTCGCAGAAATAGATGTATCTAGATGTATTTTAGTTCTAAATACATCCATTTCTGAGACAAGTAATTCCAAACAGAGGAAGTATGATTTTTGGGACTAACCTATTAACCTAGAGCCTAGTGCCAGTTTCTGTTTTTTCCTTGTTTTTGAGTATTGCAGAAAAAGAAAATCAGAGTCCAATTGACCTGAAATTTCATGGAGATCATTTTTGGACCAGAAGAAGCGCACGGAGTACCGGAGATGGGCCAGAAGAGTCCCGAGGCCACCATGAGGGTGGGGGCGCGCCCTACCCCCCTTGGCGAGCCCCCCTACCTCGTGGCCACCTCGGGGACCCCCCTGACTTGTTCCCGACTCCAACACCTCTTATATAACCCCAAACTTCCAGAAAGAAACCTAGATCGGGAGTTCCGCCACCGCAAGCCTCTATAGCCACCGAAAACCAATCTAGACCCGTTCCGGCACCCTGCCGGAGGGGGGAATCCCTCTCCGGTGGCCATCTTCATCATCCCGGCGCTCTCCATGACGAGGAGGGAGTAGTTCTCCCTCGGGGCTGAGGGTATGTACCAGTAGCTATGTGTTTGATCTCTCTCTCTCGTGTTCTTGATTCGGCACGATCTTGATGTATCGTGAGATTTGCTATTATAGTTGGATCTTATGATGTTTCTCCCCCTCTACTCTCTTGTAATGGATTGAGTTTTCCCTTTGAAGTTATCTTATCGGATTGAGTCTTTAAGGATTTGAGAACACTTGATGTATGTCTTGCATGTGCTTATCTGTGGTGACAATGGGATATCACGTGATCCACTTGATGTATGTTTTGGTGATCAACTTGCGAGTTCCGTGACCCCGTGAACTTATGCATAGGGGCTGGCACACGTTTTCGTCTTGACTCTCCGGTAGAAACTTTGGGGCACTCTTTGAAGTTCTTTGTGTTGGTTGAATAGATGAATTTGAGATTGTGTGATGCATATCATATAATCATACCCACGGATACTTGAGGTGACATTGGAGTATCTAGGTGACATTAGGGTTTTGGTTGATTTGCGTCTTAAGGTGTTATTCTAGTACGAACTCTAGGATAGATTGAACGGAAAGAATAGTTTCGTGTTATTTTACTACGGACTCTTGAATAGATCGATCAGAAAGGATAACTTTGAGGTAGTTTCATACCCTACAATAATCTCTTCGTTTGTTCTCCGCTATTAGTGACTTTGGAGTGACTCTTTGTTGCATGTTGAGGGATTGTTATATGATCTAGTTATGTTATTATTGTTGAGAGAATTTGCACTAGTGAAAGTATGAACCCTAGGCCTTGTTTCAATGCATTGCAATACCGTTCGTGCTCACTTTTATCATTAGTTACCTTGTTGTTTTTATATTTTCAGATTACAAAAACCTTTATCTACCATCCATATTGCACTTGTATCACCATCTCTTCTCCGAACTAGTGCACCTATACAATTTACCATTGCATTGGGTGTGTTGGGGACACAAGAGACTCTTTGTTATTTGGTTGCAGGGTTGTTTGAGAGAGACCATCTTCATCCTCCGCCTCCCACAGATTGATAAACCTTAGGTCATCCACTTGAGGGAAATTTGCTACTGTCCTACAAACCTCTGCACTTGGAGGCCCGATAATGTCTACAAGAAGATGGTTGTGTAGTAGACATCAAGTACTTTTCTGGCGCCGTTGCCGGGGAGGTTAGTGCTTGAAGGTATATCTTTAGATCTTGCAATCGAATCTTTTTGTTTCTTGTTTTATCACTAGTTTAGTCTATAAAAGAAAATTACAAAAAATGGAATTGAGGGTACCTCATATGCTTCATCTTTTTAATATCTTCCATGAAAATAAGGATTCCGATAATTGTGCCAAAATGCTAGAAGAAGAATGCATTAAAATGTTTGGCACTAAATCTTTGAATGATGAGCATGATTGCAATGTTGTTAGTACGAACTCTTTGAATATCCATAGTACCAATGATGATTGTACTAGTCATGATGAAAATGTCTCTTATAAGCATGTCAATTTTTGTGTAGTGCATAGGGTTTGCAAGTACACACCAAATAGGGAAGATATATTTTGCAAGCGGCATAAGTATTTAGAAACTAAATGGTTGCAAGAAAGGCTAGATGTTTGTGCTGAAAATTTAATTTTTTTAGCCATCCTTGTGAACTTTGCAATGAACGTGGTCATTTAAATATCCAATACAGATTGTTTCATGATCGAATCGTGTCCAAAAATTGTGATGACTTGATTTCCCTTGCACATCATAATGAACTTAGTTTGCTTCTGGGTTATGAAGAAATGAAACGTATAACTAAGGATATTCCAGAATATGCCCTTGACAAAGTTCTTGATTTTGATCTAGAGGAAATTTATATGTATTGTGCGGTGAATTGCATTGAAAATCCTTATATTGCCAATTATATAAAGACAAGAAAACAAATAGAAGATGAAGAGAATACTAATGAAAGGGAAGAGACTTCTTAATATCCTCCTATTATTTCTTATGATGAATCAGGTAATGAGGAGGAGCCTTCTATTCAACCAATCTCATTAATAAGGAGTTCCAAAAAGAGGATTAAACCCACACATGATGCGGAGAAGAAAAAGAAAAGACGGAGGAGCAAAGGTAAAAAGGCATCCCTCTCAAGTGATGTTGCTCCTACTACTCATTGTGATGATAATAGTTGCTATAATATTGGTGCTATCCATACTATTAATGATGAGAGTGATTATGCTTATGATATGAAAAGGCCCAAGCTTGGGGATGCTATGTTTGATGAAAATGACATGTTTGATAATTTATTTGCTGCAATTAATGTTTGTCCCAAGCTTGGGGATGCTATGTGTTTTTTAAGATGATATTAACAACCTCCCAAGTTTTGATATGCAAATTTATTATGATGATAGCATGCCTCCTATTTATGATGATTATATTGATGAAAGTGGGTTTGAAAGAGTGTCAACTTTAGGAAGTAATGATCCCACTATTTTGGAGGGTGTTGAATCTTATTGTGACAATTATGAAAGTGGATTTGGAGAGGTCATGACTTTATTTAGTAATGATTCCACTATCTTGGAAGAGGTTTCAATTGATTATGATGAGAACAAAGTTTCTACTTATGATGATTATTGTGATGACACTTCTGCTATAAAAAGTAGTGATGATTATATTTATAAAACTTGTCATGATTATGATTACCCTTTTTCTGAACATTACTCTTTTAATGTAGAAACAATTTATAGTATTCGAGTTTCTTATGATACTCCCATTATTCCGAATGAGAAGAACTTTGCTTATGTGGCGAATAGTAAATTTTCTATGCTTGTATATCATGAAAAGAATGCTTTATGTGATAGTTATATTGTTGAATTCATTCATGATTCTACTGAAAATTATTATGAGGGAGGAATATATGCTTGTGGGAGTTGCAATAATATCAAGTTTCCTCTCTATGTGCTTAAAATCCGGAAGTTATGCTTGTTTTACCTTCCTATGCAAGTTGATTCTTGTTCCCATAAGTTGTTTGCTCACAAAATCCCTATGAATAGGAAGTGGGTTAGACTTAAATGTGTTAGTTATATTCTTCATTATGCTCTCTTTATGTTTCAATTCTTATCTTCTATGTGAGCATCATTGAAATCATCATGCCTAGCTAGGGGCGTTAAACGATAGCGCTTGTTGGGAGGCAACCCAATTTTATTTTTGTTCTTTGCTTTTTGATCCTGTTTAGTAATAAATAATTCATCTACCCTCTGTTTAGATGTGGTTTTATGTTTTAATTAGTGTTTTTGCCAAGTAGAACCTTTGGGAAGACCTGGGTGAAGTTTTTGCGATCTTGCTGTGAAAAACAGAAACTTTTGCGCTCATGAGATCAGCTGCCATTTTTTACTGGAGAGTGAGATTAGGTTGATTATTTTTGCAGATGATTAATAGACAAATTCCTCAGGTCCACCAATTTATTTCAGAATTTTTGGAGTGACATAAGTATTCTAATGATACAGATTACTGCAGACTGTTCTGTTTTTGACAGATTCTATTTTCATTGTGTTGTTTGCTTATTTTGATGAATCTATGAGTAGTATCGGAGGGTACGAACCATACAGAAGTTGGAATAAAGTATATATTGCACCAATATGAATTTATAATGAGTTCACAACAGTACCTAAGTGGTGCTTTATTTTCTTATACTAACGGAGCTTATGAGTTTTCTGTTGAGTTTTGTGTTGTGAAGTTTTCAAGTTTTGGGTAAAGATTCGATGGACTATGGAATAAGGAGTGGCAAGAGCCTAATCTTGGGGATGCCCAAGGCACCCCAAGGTAACATTCAAGAACAACCAAGAGCCTAAGCTTGGGGATGCCCCGGATGGCATCCCCTCTTTCGTCTTCATTCATCGGTAACTTTACTTGGAGCTATATTTTTATTCACCACATGATATGTGTTTTGCTTGGAGTGTTATTTTATTTTATTTTGTTTTGCTTCCTGTTTGAATAAAATACCAAGATCTGAAATTATTAAATGTTAGATAGTCTTCACATAGTTGCATAATTATTCGACTACTCATTGATCTTCACTTATATCTTTCGGAGTAGTTTGTCATTTGCTCTAGTGCTTCACTTATATCCTTTTAGAGCACGGCGGTGGTTTTATTTTGAAGAAATTGTTGAACTCTCATGCTTCACTTATATTATTTTGAGAGTCCTAAACAGCATGGTAATTTTCTATGGTTACGAAACTAGTCCTAATATGATGGGGATCCAAGAGGGGTATAATAAAAACTTTCATATAAAGTGCATTGAATACTATGAGAAGTTTGATGCTTGATGATTGTTTTGAGACATGAGGATGGTGATATTAGATTAATTCTAGTTAAGTAGTTGTGAATTTGAGAAATACTCGTGTTGAGGTTTGCAAGTCCCGTAGCATGCACATATGGTAACCGTTGTGTGACAAATTTGAAGCATGAGGTGTTTCTTTGATTGTCTTCCTTATGAGTGGCGGTCGGGGACGAGCGATGGTGTTTTCCTACCAATCTATCCCCCTAGGAGGATGCACATAATGCTTGGTTTTTGATGACTTGTAGATTTTTGCAATAAGTATGTGAGTTCTTTATGACTAATGTTGAGTCCATGGATTATACGCACTCTCACCCTTCCATCATTGCTAGCCTCTTCGGTACCGTGCATTGCCCTTTCTCACCTTGAGAGTCGGTGCAACTTCGCCGGTGCATCCAAACCGCGTGATATGATACGCTCTATCACACATAAGACTCCTTATATCTTCCTGAAAACAGCCACCATACCTATCTATCATGGCATTTCCATAGCCATTCCGAGATATATTGCCATGCAACTTTCCACCGCTACGTTTATTATGACACGCTTCATCATTGTCACATTGCCATGCATGATCATGTAGTTGACATCGTATTTGTGGCAAAGCCACCATGCATAATTTCATACATGTCACTCTTGATTCATTGCCCATCCCGGTAAACCGCTGGAGGCATTCATATAGAGTCACACTTTGTTCTAGTATCGAGTTGTAATCTTTGAGTTGTAAATAAATAGAAGTGTGATGATCATCATTAATAGAGCATTGTCCCAAAAAAAGAAAGGCTAAAAAAAGAAAAGAAGGGCCAAATAAAAAAATAAGAAGAAAATAAATAAAAGGGACAATGCTACTATCCTTTTACCACACTTGTGCTTCAAAGTAGCACCATGATCTTCATGATAGAGAGTCTCTTATGTTTTCACTTTCACATACTAAGTGAGAATTTTTCATTATAGAACTTGGCTTGTATATTCCAACAATGGGCTTCGTCGAATGCCCTAGGTCTTCGTGAGCAAGCAAGTTGGATGCACACCCACTTAGTTTCTTTTTGTTGAGCTTTCATACATTTATATCTCTAGTGCATCCGTTGCATGGCAATCCCTACTCCTTGCATTGACATCAATTGATGGGCATCTCCATAGCCCCTTGATTAGCCGCATTAATGTGAGACTTTCTCCTTTTTTGTCTTCTCCACACAACCCCCATCATTATATTCTATTCCACCCATAGTGCTATGTCCATGGCTCACGCTCATGTATTGCATGAAAGTTGAAAAAAAGTTTGAGATTACTAAAGTATGAAACAATTGCTTGGCTTGTCATCAGGGTTGTGCATGATGGGAGCATTTTTGTGTGACAAAAATGAAGCATAGCCAAACTATATGATTTTGTAGGGATAAGCTTTCTTTGGCCATGTTATTTTGAGAAGACATGACTGCTTAGTTAGTATGCTTGAAGTATTATTATTTTTATGTCAATATTAAACTTTTGTCTTGAATCTTATGGATCTGAATATTCTTTCCACAATAAAGAGAATTACATGGATAAATATGTTAGGTAGCATTCCACATCAAAAATTCTGTTTTTATCATTTACCTACTCGAGGACGAGCAGGAATTAAGCTTGGGGATGCTTGATACGTCTCCAACGTATCTATAATTTTGATTGTTCCATGCTATTATATTATCAACCTTGTATGTTTTATATGCATTTATATGCTATTTTATATGATTTTTGGGACTAACCTATTAACCTAGAGCCCAGTGCCAGTTTCTGTTTTTCCTTTTTTTGGGTATCACAGAAAAGGAAAATCAAACGGAGTCCAATTGACATGAAATTTCACGGAGATCATTTTTGGACTAGAAGAAGCCCACGGAGTACCGGAGATGGGCCAGAAGAGTCCCAAGGCCACCACGAGGGTGGGGGGCACGCCCTACCCCCTGGGCGCGCCCCCTACCTCGTGGCCGCCTCGGGGACCCCTTGACTTGTTCCCGACTCCAACACCTCTTATATAACCCCAACCTTACAGAAAGAAACCTAGATCAGGAGTTCCGCCACCGCAAGCCTCTGTAGCCACCAAAAACCAATCTAGACCCGTTCCGGCACCCTGCGGAGGGGGGAATCCCTCTCCGGTGGCCATCTTCATCATCCCGGCGCTCTCCATGACGAGGAGGGAGTAGTTCTCCCTCGGGGCTGAGGGTATGTACCAGTAGCTATGTGTTTGATCTCTCTCTCTCTCATGTTCTTGATTCGACACGATCTTGATGTATCGCGAGCTTTGCTATTATAATTGGATCTTATGATGTTTCTCCCCCTCTACTCTCTTGTAATGGATTGAGTTTTCTGTTTGAAGTTATCTTATCGGATTGAGTCTTTAAGGATTTGAGAACACTTGATGTATGTCTTGCATGTGCTTATCTGTGGTGACAATGGGATATCACGTGATCCACTTGATGTATGTTTTGGTGATCAACTTGCGAGTTCTGTGGCCTCTGAACTTATGCATAGGGGTTGGCACACGTTTTCATCTTGACTCTCCGGTAGAAACTTTGGGGCACTCTTTGAAGTTCTTTGTGTTGGTTGAATAGATGAATCTGAGATTGTGTGATGCATATCGTATAATCATACCCACGGATACTTGAGGTTACATTGGAGTATCTAGGTGACATTAGGGTTTTGGTTGATTTGCGTCTTAAGGTGTTATTCTAGTACGAACTCTAGGATAGATTGAACGGAAAGAATAGCTTCGTGTTATTTTACTACGGACTCTTGAATAGATCGATCAGAAAGGATAACTTTGAGGTAGTTTCATACCCTACAATAATCTCTTCGTTTGTTCTCCACTATTAGTGACTTTGGAGTGACTCTTTGTTTCATGTTGAGGGATTGTTATATGATCTAGTTATGTTATTATTGTTGAGAGAACTTGCACTAGTGAAAGTATGAACCCTAGGCCTTGTTTCAATGCACTGCAATACCGTTCGTGCTCACTTTTATCATTAGTTACCTTGCTGTTTTTATATTTTCAGATTACAAAAACCTTTATCTACCATCCATATTGCACTTGTATCACCATCTCTTCTCCGAACTAGTGCACATATACAATTTACCATTGTATTGGGTGTGTTGGGGACACAAATGACTCTTTGTTATTTGGTTGCAGGGTTGTTTGAGAGAGACCATCTTCATCCTACGCCTCCCACGGGTTGATAAACCTTAGGTCATCCACTTGAGGGAAATTTGCTACTGTCCTAGAAACCTCTGCACTTGGAGGCCCAACAACGTCTACAAGAAGAAGGTTGTGTAGTAGACATCAGTACACAATAGGTTTGGTACACAACGTAGCATACTTTATAGAACCTATGGCTGAGGCATAGGGAATGACTTTCATTCTCTTTCTATTTTCTGTGGTGGTCATATTTTCAGTCTTACTTAACTTTACACCTTGCAATGCAGGCAAGAACTCCTTCTTTGACTGTTCCATTTTGAACTACTTCAAAATCTTGTCAAGGCATGTACTCATTGAAAAATCTTATCAAGCGTCTTGATCTATCTCTATAGATCTTGATGCCCAATATGTAAGTAGCTTCATCGAGGTCTTTCTTTGAAAAACTCCTTTCAAACACTCCTTTATGCTTTCCAGAAAATTCAACATCATTTCTGATCAACAATATGTTATTCACATATACTTATCAGAAAGGCTGTAGTGCTCCCACTCACTTTCTTGTAAATACAGGCTTCACCAAAAGTCTGTATAAAACCATATGCTTTGATCACCTTATCAAAGCGTATATTCCAACTCCGAGATGCTTGCACCAGTCCATAGATGGATCGCTGGAGCTTGCACACTTTGTCAGCACCTTTAGGATTGACAAAAACCTTCATGTTGCATCGTATACAACTCTTCTTTAAGAAATCCATTAAGGAATGTAGTTTTGACATCCATTTGCCAGATTTCATAAAATGTGGCAGTTGCTAACATGATTCGGATAGACTTAAGCATCGCTACGAGTGAGAAAATCTTATCGTAGTCAACACCTTGAACTTGTCGAAAACTTTTTGCGACAATTCAAGCTTCAGCGTCCGTTGCTTCCTCTTGAGCATGCGTCGGTTTTCCCTTGAAGAGGAAAGGGTGATGCAGCAAAGCAGCGTAAGTATTTCCCTCAGTTTTTGAGAACCAAGGTAGTAGGAGACCATGCGCGAGTCACCTCGTACCTACATAAACAAATAAGAACCTCGCAGCCAACGTGATAAAGGGGTTGTCAATCCCTTCACGGCCACTTGCAAGAGTGAGATCTGATAGAGATAATAATAATAAGATAAATATTTTTGGTATTTTTATGATATAAATTGAAAGTAAAGATTGCAAAATAAAATAGATTGGAAACTTGTATGATGGAAAATAGACCCGGGGGCCATAGGTTTCATTAGTGGCTTCTCTCAAGATAGCATAAGTATTACGGTGGGTGAACAAATTACTGTCGAGCAATTGATAGAATTGAGCATAATTATGAGAATATCTAGGTATGATCATGTATATAGGCATCACGTCCGTGACAAGTAGACCGACTCCTGCCTGGATCTACTACTATTACTCCACACATCGACCGCTATCCAGCATGCATCTAGAGTATTAAGTTCATAAGAACGGAGTAATGCTTTAAGAAAGATGACATGATGTAGAGGGATAAACACATGCAATATGATATAAACCCCATCTTTTCATCCTCGATGGCAACAATACAATACATGTCGTTTCCCCTACTGTCACTGGGATCGAGCACCGCAAGATTGAACCCAAAGCTAAGCACTTCTCCCATTACAAGAAAGATCAATCTAGTAGGCCAAACCAAACTGATAATTCGAAGAGACTTGCAAAGATAACCAATCATACATAAAAGAATTCAGAGAAGATTTAAATATTGTTCATAGATAATCTTGATCATAAACCCACAATTCACCGGATCTCGACAAACACACCGCAAAAGAAGATTACATCGAATAGATCTCCAAGAGATTCGAGGAGAACTTTGTATTGAGATCCAAAGAGAGAGAAGAAGCCATCTAGCTAATAACTATGGACCCAAAGGTCTGAAGTAAACTACTCACACATCATCGGAGGGGCCATGGAGTTGATGTAGAGGCCCTCCGTGATCAATTCCCCCTCGGACGAAGCTCTGGAAAAGGCCCCAAGATGGTATCTCTTGGGTGCAGAAGGTTGCGGCAGTGGAAATAGGGTTTCGTGGTGCTCCTGGATGTTTTCAGGGTACGTAGGTATATATAGGAGGAAGAAGTAGGTCGATGGAGCCACGAGGGGCCCACGAGGGGGAGGACGTGCCTAGGGGGGTAGGCGTGCCCCCCTACCTCGTGGCCACCTTGTTGGTTGCTTGACGTCCACTCCAAGTCCTATGGACCACGTTTGTTCCAAAAATCACGCTCCCGAAGGTTTCATTCTGTTTGGACTCCGTTTGATATTCCTTTTCTGCGAAACACTGAAATAGGCAAAAAAACAGCAATTTGCACTGGGCCTTGGGTTAATAGGTTAGTCCCAAAAATAATATAAAAGTGTAAAATAAAGCCCATTAACATCCAAAACAAATAATATAATAGCATGGAACAATAAAAAATTATAGATACATTGGAGACGTATCATCCGTCTTCCTCTTGAAGATCCATTTATTCTCAATGGCTCACCGATCATTGGGCAAGTCAATCAAAGTCCATACTTTGTTCTCATACATGGATCCAATCTCAGATTTCATGGCCTCAAGCCATTTCGCGGAACCTGGGCTCATCATCGCTTCCTCATAGTTTGTAGGTTCGTCATGGTCTAGTAACATGACTTCCAGAACAGGATTATCGCACCACTCTGGTGTGGACCGTACTCTAGTTGACCTACGAGGTTCGGTAGTAACTTGATCTGAAGTTTCATGATCATCATCATTAGCTTCATCACTAATTGGTGTAGGAATCACTGAAACTGATTTCTGTGATGAACTACTTTCCAATTCGGGAGAAGGTACAATTACCTTATCATTTTCTACATTCCTCCCACCCACTTCTTTCGAGAGAAAACTCCTTCTCTAGAAAGGATCCATTCTTAGCAACAAAGATCTTGCCGCCGGATCTGTGATAGAAGGTGTACCCAACAGTTTCTTTTGGGGATTCTATGAAGACGCATTTCTCCGATTTGGGCTTGAGCTTTATCAGGTTGAAGCTTTTTCACATAAGCATCGCAACCCCAAACTTTTAGAAATAGCAGCTTAGGTTTCTTGCTAAACCACAGTTCATATGGTGTCGTTTCAACGGATTTAGATGGTGCCCTATTTAACGTGAATGCAATTGTCTCTAATGCATAACCCCAAAACTATAGTGGTAAATCGGTAAGAGACATCATAGATCGCACCATATCTAATAAAGTACGGTTACGACGTTTGGACACACCATTACACTGTGGTGTTCCAGGTGGCGTGAGTTGCGAAACTATTCCACATTGTTTCAAATGAAAACCAAACTCGTAACTCAAATATTCACCTCCGCGATCAGATCGTAGAAACTTTATTTTCTTGTTATGATGATTTTCCACTTCACTATGAAATTCTTTGAACTTTTCAAATGTTTCAGACTTATGTTTATTAAGTAGATATACCCATATCTGCTCAAATCATCTGTGAAGGTCAGAAAATAATGATACCCGCTGCGAGCCTCAACACTCATCGGACCGCATACATCGGTATGTATTATTTCCAATAAGTCAATGGCTCACTCCATTGTTCCGGAGAACGAAGTCTTAGTCATCTTGCCCATGAGGCATGGTTCGCAAGCATCAAATGATTCATAATCAAGTGATTCCAAAAGTCCATCCGCATGGAGTTTCTTCATGCGTTTTACACCAATATGACCTAAACGGCAGTGCCACTAGTATGCTGCACTATCATTATCAACTTTGCATCTTTTGGCATCAATATTATGAATATGTGTATCACTATGATCGTGATTCAATAAACCATTCACCTTGGGTGTATGACCATAGAAGGTTTTATTCATGTCAACAGAATAACAATTATTCTTTGACTTAAATGAATAACTGTATTGCAATAAACATGATCCAATAATATTCATGCTCAACACAAACACCAAATAACATTTATTTAGGTCCAACACTAATCCCGAAGATAGAGGGAGTGTGCTATGGTGATCTTATAAACCTTGGAATCACTTCCAACACACATCGTCACCTCGCCCTTAACTAGTCTCTGTTCATTTTGCAACTCCTGTTTCAAGTTACTAATCTTAGCAACTAAACTGGTATCAAATACCCTGGGGTTACTATGAACACTAGTAAAGTACACATCAATAACATGTATATCAAATATATCTTTCACTTTTCCATCCTTCTTATCCGCCAAGTATTTGGGGTAGTTCCGCTTCCAGTGACCATTCTTTCTGGAAGTTCCCTTTCTTTTCCTTTGCCCCTTTTCAGTAGAAGCACTCAATGACCATCCTTTGCAGTAGAAGCACTCCGTTTTAGGCTTAGGTCTAGCTTTGGGTTTCTTCACGTGAGTGGCAACTTGCTTGCCATTATTTCTTGAAGTTCCCTTTCTTTCCCTTTTCCCCTTTTCTTGAAACTAGTGGTCTTGTTAACCATCAACACTTGATGCTCTTTCTTGATTTCTACCTTCGCCGATTTTAGCATCGCGAAGAGCTCAGGAATCATTTTCGTCATCCCTTGCATATTATAGTTCATCATGAAGTTCCAGTAACTTGGTGATAGTGACTAGAGAAATCTATCAATCACAATCTTATATGGAAGATTAACTCCCACTTGATTCAAGCGATTGTAGTACTCAGACATTCTAAGCACATGCTCACTGGTCGAGCTATCCTCCTCCATCTTGTAGGCAAAGTACTTGTCAGAGGTCTCATACCTCTCGACTCAGGCATGAGTCTGAAATACCAATTTCAACTCTTGGATATGCTCCGTGGCGTTCAAAACGTTTTTTAAGTCCTGGTTCTAAGCCATAAATCATGGCACACTAAACTATCAAGTACTCATCATACCGATCTTGCCAAACGTTCATGACGTCTGCATCTGCTCCTGCAATAGGTCCATCACCTAGCAGTGCATCAAGGACATAATTCTTCTGTGCAGCAATGAGGATAATCCTCAGATCACGGATCCAGTCCGCATCATTGCTACTATCATCTTTCAACTTATTTTTCTCTAGGAACATACAAAAAATTAACGGGGAGCTATAACGTGAGCTATTGATCTACAACATAACTTGCAAATACTATCAGGACTAAGTTCATGGTAAATTAAAGTTCAGTTAATCATATTACTTCATAACTCCCACTTAGATAGACATCCCTCTAGTCATCTAAATGATCACGTGATCCATATCAACTAAACCATGTCCGATCATCACGTGAGATGGAGTAGTTTTCAATGGTGAACATCTCTATGTTGATCATATCTACTATATGATTCACATTCGACCTTTCGATCTCGGTGTTCCGAGGCCATATCTGCATATGCTAGGCTTGTCAAGTTTAACCCAAGTATTCCGCATGTGCAAAACTGGCTTGCACCCGTTGTATGTGAACGTAGAGCTTATCACACCCGATCATCACGTGGTGTCTCGACATGACGAACTGTAGCAACGGTGCATACTCAGGGAGAACACTTATACCTTGAAATTTAGTGAGGGATCATCTTATAATGCTACCGCCGTACTAAGCGAAATAAGAAGCATAAAGGATAAACATCACATGCAATTAAAATATGTGACATGATATGGCCATCATCATCTTGTGCCTTTGATCACCATCTCCAAAGTACCATCATGATCTCCATCGTCACCGGCATGACACCATGATCTCCATCATCTTGATCTTTATCAATGTGTCGTCACATGGTCGTCTCGCCAACTATTGCTTTTGCAACTATTGCTATCGCATAGCGATAAAGTAAAGCAATTATATGGCGCTTGCATCTTATGCAATAAAGAGACAACCATAAGGCTCCTACCAGTTGCCGATAATTTTAGCAAAACATGATCATCTCATACAACAATTTATATATCATCACGTCTTGACCATATCACATCACAACATGCCTTGCAAAAACAAGTTAGACGGCCTCTACTTTGTTGTTGCAAGTTTTACATGGCTGCTACAGGCTTCTAGCAAGAACCGTTCTTACCTACGCATCAAAACCACAACGAATTTTTGTCAAGTCTGCTTTTTTAACCTTCAATAAGGACCGGCAATAGTCAAAAACGATTCAACTAAAGTTGGAGAAATAGACACCCGCCAGCCACCTGTGTGCAAAGCACGTCGGTGGAACTAGTCTCAGGAACGCGGTCATGTAATGTCGGTCCGGGCCGCTTCATCCAGCAATACCACCGAATCAAAGTAAGACGTTGTTGGTAAGCAGTATGACTATTATCGTCCACAACTCTTTGTGTTCTACTCATGCAAATAACATCTACGTATAGACCTGGCTCGGATGCCACTGTTGGGGAACGCAGTATTTCAAAAAAATTCCTACGATCACACAAGATCTAAATAGGAGATGCATAGCAACGAGAGGGGAGAGTGTGTCCATGTACCCTCATAGACTGAAAGTGGAAGCGTTTAGTAACGCGGTTGATGTATTTGAACGTCTTCATGATCCAACCGATCTTAGCACTGAACATACGACACCTCCGTGTTCAGCACACGTTCAGCACAATGACGTCCCTCAAGCTCTTGATCCAGTTGAGGACGAGGGAGAGTTTCTTCAGCACGACGGCGTGGCGACGGTGATGATGAAGTTACCGGCGCAGGGCTTCGCCTAAGCACTACGATGATACGACCGAGGTGTGTAGCTGTTGAGGGGGGCACCTGATACATCTCCATCATATCTACTTTCCAAACACTTTTGCCCTTGTTTTGGACTCTAACTTGCATGATTTCAATGGAACTAACCCAGACCGACGCTTAGTAGAATTGCCATGGTGTTATTTTTGTGCAGAAATAAAAGTTCTCGGAATGACCTGAAAATCAACGGAGAATATTTTTGGAATATATAAAAAATACGGCCGAAAGAATCAACGTCAGGGGGCCCACACCCTGTCCACGAGGGTGGGAGGCGCTCCCCCTGCCTCATGGGCCCCCTGACGCTCCACCGACCTCAACTCCAACTCCATATATTCATGTTCGGGGAGAAAAAAATCAGGAAGAAGGATTCATCGCGTGTTACGATACGGAGCCGCCGCCAAGTCCTAATCTCTCTCGGGAGGGTTTATCCGGAGTTCGTTCGGGGCTCTCGAGAGGGGAATCCGTCACCATCGTCATCATCAACCTTCCTCCGTCACCAATTTCATGATGCTCACCGCCGTGTGTGAGTAATTCCATCGTAGGCTTGCTGGACGGTGATGGGTTGGATGAGATTTATCATGTAATCGAGTTAGTTTTGTTAAGGTTTGATCCCTAGTATCCATTATGTTCTAAGATTGATGTTGCTATGACTTTGCTATGCTTAATGCTTGTCACTAGGGCCCGAGTGCCATGATTTCAGATCTGAACCTATTATGTTTTCATGAATATATGTGAGTTCTTGATCCTATATTGCAAGTCTATAGTCACCTATTATGTGTTATGATCCGTTAACCCCGAAGTGACAATAATCGGGATACTTACCGGTGATGACCGTAGTTTGAGCAGTTCATGTATTCACTAAGTGTTAATGCTTTGGTCCGGTACTCTATTAAAAGGAGGCCTTAATATCCCTTAGTTTCCAATAGGACCCCGCTGCCACAGGAGGGTAGGACAAAAGATGTCATGCAAGTTCTTTTCCATAAGCACGTATGACTACATTCGGAATACATGCCTACATTACATTGATGAACTGGAGCTAGTTCTGTGTCACCCTATGTTATAACTATTGCATGAGGAATCGCATCCGACATAATTATCCATCACTGATCCAATGCCTATGAGCTTTTCACATATTGATCTTCGCTTATTTACTTTTCCGTTGCTATAGTTACAATCACAACAAAACTGCTATCGTTACTTTTGCCACTGTTACCGCTACTATCATATTACTTTGCTACTAAATACCTTCCTGCAGATATTAAGTTTCCAGGTGTGGTTGAATTGACAACTTAGCTTCTAATACTTGAGAATATTCTTTGGCTCCCCTTGTGTCGAATCAATAAATTTGGGTTGAATACTCTACCCTTGAAAACGGTTGCGATCCCCTATACTTGTGGGTTATCAAGACTATTTTCTGGCGCCGTTGCCGGGGAGCATAGCTCTATTCTTTGAGTCACTTGGGATTTATATTTGCTGATCACTATGAAGAACTTGAAAGATAAAAGAACCAAGATTTTTCCCTCAACTACGAGGGAAGGTAAGGAACTGCCATCTAGCTCTGCACTTGATTCACCTTCTGATTTGAGTAAACTTGCGACACCTACTCCTGCTATTCATTATGATATGTCGCATGTTATTGATGATGCCACTTCTGCTTTGCATGATGCTTATGATGAAACTACTTCTATGCTTGATAATACTGTGCCACTAGGTGAATTTCTTGATGAACAACTTGCTAGGGTTAGAGAGAATGAAATTATTGAAACTGATAATATTGATGAAAGTGATGATGAAGATTCTCCCCTAGATATGAATTGCCTATTGTGCCTGAGGGTTATGTTATGGATGAAGAAACTGCTAGAGACTTTTTATCTTGCAATGATAGATATGATCTTAAGAAACTGTTAGTTAAGCTGAAAGAAAAATCCTTGAATGCTAGAATGAAACATGACCCTGCTTTTGCTACTTCACCTATCTTTATTTCCGATAAAGATTATGATTTCTCTGTTGACCCTAAGTTAATTACTTTGGTTGAATCTGATCCTTTTTATGGCTATGAATCTGAAACTGTTGTGGCACATCTTACTAAATTAAATGATAGCCACCCTGTTCACTAATGATGAGAAAACTCGCTATTACTTTATCCTTAAGTTGTTTCCATTCTCACTAAAGGGTGAAGCTAAAACATGGTTTAATTCTCTTGATCCTGGTTGTGTGCGTAGTCCCCAGGATATGATTTATTACTTCTCTGCTAAATATTTCCCCGCTTAGAAGAAACAAGCTGCCTTAAGGGAAATATATAATTTTGTGCAAACTGAAGAAGAGAGTCTCCCACAAGCTTGGGGGAGGCTTCTCCAATTACTTAATGCTTTGCCTGATCATCCTCTCAAGAAAAATGAAATACTTGATATCTTTTATAATGGACTAACCGATGCTTCTAGAGACCATCTGGATAGTTGTGTTGGTTGTGTTTTTAGGGAAAGAACTATTGATCAAGATGAATTGCTATTGAATAATATGTTGAGCAATGAAAATGATTGGACACTTCCTGAACCAACTCCTAAGCCAACTCCGAAGAAAAGGGGTATTCTATTTCTCAGTCCTGAAGATATGCAAGAGGCAAAAAAATCTATGAAAGAAAAAGGTGTTAAAGCTAAATGTTAAGAATTTACCACCTATTGAAGAAATACATGGTCTTGATAACCCGACACAGGTAGTAAAGGTAAATTCTCTCTATAGATTTGATAAATGTGAAATCCCATCTACTAAGTTTGCTAGCCAATGCTTGGATGAGTTTGATAATTTTATGGTTAAGCAAGAGGACTTGAATGCTTATTTTGGTAGACAATTGAAACGTAATGCTTATATGATTGAACACCTGAGTGATTATATGTCTAGAGTTAAATGTGAACTTAAACTCATTAGTAAACATGCTCATATGGTTACCACTCAAGTAGAACAAGTACTTAAATCTTAGAATGATTTGCTCAATGAATTAAATAATAAGAAAAATGATAATGCTGTTAGAGTTATGACTAGAGGTGGTAAAGTGACTCAGGAACCTTTGTATCCTGAGGGCCATCCTAAGAGAATTGAGCACGATTCTTAGAGATTTAATGTTGATGCACCTAGTTCTTCTAAGAAGAAGAAAAAGAAAAATGATAGGACTTTGCATGCTTCTAGTGAACCTGCTGTTGACACACCTGAGAATCCCAATGATATTTCTATTTCTGATGCTAAAACACAATCTGGTAATGAACATGAACCTAGTGATAATGTTAATGATGATGTTCATGTTGATGCTCAACCTAGTAATGATAATGATGTAGAGATTGAACCTGCTGTTGATCTTGATAACCCACAATCAAAGAATCAACGTTATGATAAGAGAGACTTTGTTGCTAGGAAGCACGGTAAAGAAAGAGAACCATGGGTTCAGAAACCCATGCCCTTTCCTCCTAAACCATCCAAGAAAAAGGATGATGAGGATTTTGAGCGCTTTGCTGAAATGATTAGACCTATCTTTTTTGCATATGTGTTTGACTGATATGCTTAAAATGGATCCTTATGCTAAGTATATGAAAGATATTGTCACTAATAAGAGAAAGATATCAAAAGCTAAAATTTCCACCATGCTTGCTAATTATACTTTTAAAGGTGGAATACCAAAGAAACTTGGAGATCCAGGAGTACCAACTATACCATGCTCCATTAAAAGAAACTATGTTAAAACTGCTTTATGTGATCTTGGAGCCGGTGTTAGTGTTATGCCTTTCTCTTTATATCGTAGACTTGATTTGAATAAGTTGACACCTACCGAAATATCTTTGCAAATGGCTGATAAATCAACTGCTATAGTGTCGGTACTTGTGAGGATGTGCCTGTTGTGGTTGCAAACGTTACTATTTTAACGGACTTTGTTATTCTTGATATTCCCGAGGACGATAGTATGTCCATTATTCTTGGAAGACCCTTTTTGAATACTGCAGGGGCTGTTATTGATTGCAACAAAGGCAATGTCACTTTTCATGTTAATGGTAATGAGCATACGGTACACTTTCCGAGGAAACAACCTCAAGTCCACAGTATCAATTCTATTAGAAAAATTTCAACGATTACTATTAGAGGTTTTGAATTTCCTCTTCCTACTGTCAAGAAGAAATATGATATTCTTATTATTGGGGACGTGCATATCCTCTTTGAGGAAACCTAGTCGTTATTCGAAATTTCTCTGGTTTCATGTTATTCGAAATGAGTTTGTTAACAAGATTTGATCAACCGTGTTAGTGGATTCCTTTTGATGAGCATGAGATGGATGAAGTTAGAAAGCACAACTCTGTGTACCCTCCTTTTACTTTTTGTTATTTAGTTTAAATAAAGCAAAAATAACATTTTCTGTCTGTTTTCTGGATTATCCTTGCAATAAAAAATACCCCGAAAATAAAAGTTCTCCAAATGCCCTAAAAATTTAATATGATTTTTCTGGAATATTTAAGAATTATTGGCACTGAGAACACACCAGGGGGACCCACCATGTGCCCACGAGGGTGGAGGGCGCGCCCTACGTCCCTGGGCGCGCCCCCTGCCTCGTGGACCCCACGTGGGTCCCCTCTGATACGTCCATTTTGCATCATGCTTTTATATCGATATTTATTGCATTATGGACTGTTATTTCACTTTATGTCACAATACTTATGGCTATTCTCTCTTATTTTACAAGGTTTATATAAGGAGGGAGAATGCCGGCGGCTGGAATTCTGGGCTGGAAAAGGAGCAAATATTAGAGACCTATTATGCGCAACTCCAAAAGTCCTGAAACTCCACGGAACATCTTAAAGTAAATAAATAAAAATCCTCGCCAAAGATGAAGGCCAGGGGGCCCACACCCTGTTCACGAGGGTGGGGGGCGCCCCCCTAGGGCGCGCCCCCTACCTCGTGGGCCCCCTGGTGGCTCTCCGATGTCCATCTTCTCCTATATGAGGTCTTTTGATGAGAAAAAATAGAAAGGAACTTTTCGGGAGGAGACTCCGCCGCCACGAGGCGGAACCTTAGCGGAACCAATCTAGAGCTTCGACAGAGCTGTTCTGCCGAGGATACTTCCCCCCGGGAGGGGGAAATCATCACCATCGTCATCACAAACGCTCCTCTCATCGGGAGAGGGCAATCTCCATCAACATCTTCACCAGCACCATCTCATCTCCAAACCCTAGTTCATCTCTTGTATCCAATTCTTATCTCAAAGTCCGGGATTGGTGCTAGTAGGTTGCTAGTAGTGTTGATTACTCATTGTAGTTGATGCTAATTGGTTTACTTGGTGGAAGATCATATGTTCAGATCCTATATGCATATTATTACCCCTTTGATTATGAACATGAATATGCTTTGTGAGTAGTTACGTTTTTCCTGAGGATAAGGGAGAAGTCTTGCTATTAGTAGTCATGTGAATTTGGTATTCGTTTGATATTTTGATAAGATGTATGTTGTCTAGCCTCTAGTGGTGTTATGTGAACGTCGACTACATAACACTTCACCATTATTTGGGCCTAGAGGAAGGCATTGGGAAGTAATAAGTAGATGATGGGTTGCTAGAGTGACAGAAGCTTAAACCCTAGTTTATGCGTTGCTTCGTAAGGGGCTGATTTGGATCCATATGTTTCATGCTATGGTTAGGTTTACCTTAATACTTTTGTTGTAGTTGTGGATGCTTGCAATAGAGGTTAATCATAAGTGGGATGCTTGTTCAAGTAAGAACAACACCCAAGCACCGGTCCACCCACATATCAAATTATCAAAGTATCGAACGCGAATCATATGAACGTGACGAAAACTAGCTTGACGATATTCCCATGTGTCCTCGGGAGCGCTTTTCCTATTATAAGAGTTTGTTCCGGCTTGTCCTTTGCTACGAAAAGGATTGGGCCATCTTGCTGCGCTTTATTTACTTTTGTTACTTGTTGCTCGTTACAATTTATCCTATCACAAAACTATCTATTACCACTTATTTCAGTACTTGCAGAGAATACCTTGCTGAAAACCGCTTATCATTTCCTTCTGCTCCTCGTTAGGTTCGACACTCTTACTTATCGAAATGACTACGATAGATCCCCTATACTTGTGGGTCATCAAGACTCTTTTATGGCGCCGTTGCCGGGGAGTGTAGCGCCTTTGGTAGGTGGAATTTGGTAAGGAAAAATTTATATAGTGTGCTGAAATTTACTATCACTTGTTACTATGGAAAGTAATTCTATGAGGGGCTTGTTCGAGGTATCTTCACCCCATCCAGTAGAGCAAAGAGTTGCTCCTCAACCTACTGAACCTATTGGAAATGAAACTCCTTTTGAATTTCCTTCGGGTATGATGGAAAAACTGCTAGCTAACCCTTTTACAGGAGATGGAACAAAGCATCCTAATGAGCACTTAATATATGTGGATGAAGTTTGTGGATTATTTAAGCTTGCAGGTATACCCGATGATGTTGCTAAGAAGAAGGTCTTCCCTTTATCTTTGAAGGGAGATGCATTGATATGGTATAGGCTATGTGATGATATGAGATCATGGGACTATAAAAGATTGAAGTTGGAATTTCATCAGAAGTATTACCCTATGCATCTTGTTCATCGTGATCGTAATTATATATATAATTTCTGGCCTCGCGAAGGAGAAAGCATCGCTCAAGCTTGGGGGAGGCTTAAATCAATGTTATATTCATGCCCCAATCATGAGCTCTCAAGAGAAATGATTATTCAAAATTTATATGCTCGGCTTTCTGATAACAATCGCACCATGCTCGATACTTCTTGTGCTGGCTCTTTTATGATGAAGACTACTGAATTCAGATGGAATTTATTGGATAGAATTAAACGCGACTCTGAAGATTGGGACCTCGACGAAGGTAAAGAGTCAGGTATGACACCTAAGTTTGATTGTGTTAAATCTTTTATGGATACCGATATTTTCCGTAAGTCTAGCACTAAATATGGACTTGACTCTGAGATAGTAGCTTCTTTCTGTGAATCTTTTGCTACTTATGTTGATCTCCCTAAGGAGAAGTGGTTTAAATATCATCCTCCCATAGAAGTAAAAGTACCTGCACCTATTAAAGTTGAAGAAAAGACTGTCACTTATAATGATCCTATTGTTCCTACTTCTTATGTTGAGAAACCACCTTTCCCTGTTAGAATAAAGGATCATGCTAAAGCTTCAACTGTTGTTCGTAAAAGCAATATTAGAACTTATACACCTCCTGAGCAAGTTAAAGTAGAACCTAATATTGCTATTGTTAAAGATCTCTTGTCTGATAATATTAATGGGCATGTTATCTAGTTCGAAGGTGAAACTGCTAGAATTGCTAAACCTTGTGATAAAGATAAACATAGACCTGTGGTAGGCGTGCTTGTTATTTCTGTTAAAATAGGAGATCATTGTTATCATGGCTTATGTGATATGGGTGCTAGTGCTAGTGCAATACCTATTGACTTATACAAAGAAATTATGCATGACATTGCACCTGTTGAGTTAGAAGAAATTGATGTTACTATTAAACTTGCTAATAGAGATACTATTTCACCAATGGGAATTGTTAGAGATGTTGAAGTCTTGTGTGGGAAAACTAAATATCCTGCTGATTTTCTTGTTCTTGGTTCCCCACAAGATAGCTTTTGTCCCATTATATTTGGTAGACCCTTCTTAAATACTGTCAATGCTACCATAGATTGCACAAAGGATGTTGTTACTGTTGGCTTGGATGATATGGTTCATGAGTTTAATTTCTCTAAATTTAGTAAACAACATCGTGAGGAAGAATTACCTAGTAAGGATGAAATTATTGGTCTTGTTTCTATTGCCGTACCTCCTAGTGATCCTTTAGAACACTATTTGCTAGACCATGAGAATGATATGTTCATGAATGAAAGAAGGGAAATAGATGAAGTATTCTTTAAACAAGAACCTATTCTGCAACATAATTTGCCTATTGAAATTTTAGGGGATTCTCCTCCACCCAAGGGAGATCCCCTGTTTGAGCTTAAACCCTTGCCTGATAATCTTAAATATGCTTATCTTGATGAAAAGAAGATATATCATGTTATTATTAGTGCTAACCTTTCAGAGCATGAAGAAGAAAGATTATTGAAAACTCTGAAGAAGCACCGTGCTGCTATTGGATATACTCTTGATGATCTTAAGGGCATTATTCCCACTCTATGTCAACATAAAATAAATTTGGAAGCAGATGCCAAACCAGTTCGTGATCCTCAATGACGTCTGAATCCTGAAATGAAAGAAGTGGTAAGAAAAGAAATACTAAAGCTTCTGGAGGCAGGTATAATCTATCCCGTTGCTGATAGTGAGTGGGTAAGTCCTGTCCATTGTGTCCCTAAGAAGGGAGGTATTACTGTTGTTCCTAATGATAAAGATGAATTGATTCCACAAAGAATTATCACAGGTTATAGGATGGTAATTGATTTCCGCAAATTAAATAAAACTACTAAGAAAGATCATTACCCCTTACCTTTTATTGATCAAATGCTAGAAAGATTATGCAAACATACACACTATTGCTTTCTAGATGGTTATTCTGGTTTCTCTCAAATACCTGTGTCGGCTAGAGATCAATCAAAGACTACTTTTACATGCCCTTTTGGTACTTTTTCTTATAGACGTATGCCTTTTGGTTTATGTAATGCACCTGCTACCTTTCAAAGATGCATGATGGCTATGTTCTCTGACTTTTGTGAAAAGATTTGTGAGGTTTTCATGGACGACTGCTCCATCTATGGTTCCTCTTTTGATGATTGCTTGAGCAATCTTGATTGAGTTTTGCAGAGATGTGAAGAAACTAATCTTGTCTTGAATTGGGAAAAGTGCCACTTTATGGTTAATGAAGGTATTGTCTTGGGGCATAAGGTTTCTGAAAGAGGTATTGAAGTTGATAAAGCCAAGGTTGATGCTATTGAAAAGATGCCATGTCCCAAGGACATCAAAGGTATAAGAAGTTTCCTTGGTCACGTCGGACTTTACAGGAGGTTCATTAAGGACTTCTCAAAAATTCCCCGGCCTCTGACTAATTTATTGCAAAAAGATATACCATTTGTCTTTGATGATGATTGTGTAGAAGCATTTGAAATACTTAAGAAAGCATTAGTCTCTGCACCTGTTGTTCAGCCACCTGATTGGAATTTACCCTTTGAAATTATGTGTGATGCTAGTGATTATGCTGTAGGTGCTGTTCTAGGGCAAAGAGTTGATAAGAAATTAAATGTTATCTATGCTAGTAAGACTCTAGACAATGCTCAAAGAAATTATGCTACTACTAAAAAAGAGCTTTTAGCAGTTGTATTTGCTTGTGATAAGTTCAGATCTTATATTGTTGATTCTAAAGTAACTATTCAAACTGATCATGCTGCTATTAAATACCTTATGGAAAAGAAAGATGCTAAACCTAGACTTATTAGATGGGTTCTCTTGCTACAAGAATTTGATTTGCATATTGTTGATAGAAAGGGAGCTGAGAACCCCGTTGCAGACAACTTGTCTAGGCTAGAAAATATTCTTGATGACCCACTACCTATCAATGATAGCTTTCCTGATGAACAATTAAATGTTATAAGTACTTCTCATAGTACTCCATGGTATGCTGATTATGCTAATTATATTGTTGCTAAGTTTATACCACCTAGCTTCACATACCAGCAAAAGAAAAGTTTTTTCTATGATTTAAGACATTACTTTTGGGATGACCCTCATCTTTATAAAGGAGTAGACGGTGTTATTAGACGTTGTGTACCTAAGCATGAACAGGAACAGATCCTACGCAAGTGTCATTCCGAGGCTTATGGAGGACACCACGCTGGAGATAGAACTGCACATAAGGTATTGCAATCTGGTTTTTATTGGCCTACTCTCTTCAAGGATGCCCGTAAGTTTGTCTTGTCTTGTGATGAATGTCAAAGAATTGGTAATATTAGTTGACGTCAAGAAATGCCTATGAATTATTCTCTTGTTATTGAACCGTTTGATGTTTGGGGCTTTGATTATATGGGACCTTTTCCTGCCTCTAATGGATACACACATATTTTAGTTGCTGTTGATTACGTTACTAAGTGGGTAGAAGCTATTCCAACTAGTAGTGCTGATCATAATACTTATATTAAAATGCTTAAGGAAGTTATTTTTCCGAGGTTTGGAGTCCCTAGATATTTAATGACTGATGGTGGTTCACACTTTATTCATGGTGCTTTCTATAAAATGCTTGCTAAATATGATTTTAATCATAGAATTGCATCTCATTATCACCCTCAGTCTAGTGGTCAAGTAGAGTTGAGCAATAGAGAGCTCAAATTAATTTTGCAAAAGACTGTTAATAGGTCTAGAAAGAATTGGTCCAAGAAACTTGATGATGGATTATGGGCTTATAGAACTGCATACAAAAATCCTATGGGTATGTCTCCGTATAAAATGGTTTATGGAAAAGCATGTCATTACCTCTCGAACTAGAACATAAGGCATATTGGGCCATTAAAGAGCTTAACTATGATTTTAAACTTGCCGGTGAGAAGAGGTTATTTGATATTAGCTCACTTGATGAATGGAGAACCCAAGCTTATGAAAATGCCAAGTTGTTTAAAGAAAAAGTTAAAAGATGGCATGACAAAAGGATACAAAAGCGTGAGTTTAATGTAGGTGATTATGTATTGCTATACAACTCTCATTTAAGATTTTTTGCAGGAAAACTTCTCTCTAAATGGGAAGACCCCTATGTTATCGAAGAGGTCTATCGTTCCGGTGCCATAAAAATCAACAACTTCGAGGGCACAAACCCGAAGGTGGTAAATGGTCAAAGAATCAAACATTATATCTCAGGTAATCCCATAAATGTTGAAACCAATATTATTGAAACCGTAACCCCGGAGGAATACATAAGAGACACTTTCTGGAACGTTTCAGACTCCGAAAAGGAATAGGTATGTGGTACGGTAAGTAAACCGACTCCAAAACAATTTTAAGGCAATATTTCTCCGTTTTGGAATATTTAGAAAAATAGAAAAATAAGTAGTAGTCCGGGAAGGACACGAGGGCCCCACGAGGGTGGTGGGCGCGCCCCCTACCTCATGAGCACCTCGTGTGCCTTCCGGACTCCGTTTTCTTGCACGATACATATCTTGGTCAGTAAAATATATTCTCCCAGAGGTTTTGACTCCCGTATCACGCAATTATTCTCTGTTCTTGTTTCGAGCTATTTTTCTGACAGATCTAGATTATCATGACGTCCCCAAGTGCTTCCAAGGACAAGTTCTTCGAGAAGGTCATCAACCCTTACCTCGCGGAGGTGCTGCGACACCCTCAAACCATTGAGATGCGTGATGGGTTGTTGCACATCCGCGATGTTGAGGGACCAAAGCGAACCGGAAGCATGGAGACGAGGCTCGAAGCAATGGAGCAACAAGTTTTCAAGTGCCAGGGGAGGTGGAGCGTGGAATCAATGCTAGCGACACAATGCTCGCGGAGTTCACTAACAACTACAAGCCGGATGCCAAGAACACCAAGGAGGCCATCTTCAAGCTATATGAGAAGATCGAGCACCTCCAAGCCCAAATCTATGACCTGCAAAACCAAAACTGTGAGTATGAATATAGATTCAAAAGAATGAGTTTGGCTGCAAATTCGAGGATTCCGGAGACTCGATCATCCTTCTATGATGGTGAACCTATGCCTTGGAAGATGGATGACAAGCCTGCATCATCAACAACACCTCCACCTTCTTCACCAACGAAGGAGATATAATCACATGGGTATGGGCACTCCCCTTGGCAACTGCCAAGCTTGGGGGAGGTGCCCCGGTATCGTATCACAATCACAACTCCTATCTTTACCGTTTTCTTAGTTCAATCCTATTAGTAGTATCTTGATTTAGTAGAATAAAGTTTATGGCATGATCTAGTTTTGAGTTTTGCTTTATGACCTCTCTTTGTAATCGAGTCCGTGAGCTATATATAATAAAGATTAGTGTTGAGTCAAGGGCTTGATTATTTTGCCATGATCTTGGGTGAATAAAAGAAAAGAGAAAAAGAATAAAAAGAAAAAAAGAGTTCATATTGATCTTATTGAGAGTAATGACTTCACATAGAAAGAGTATGATGATTAAAAGTTGTTGGGAGTTGGCAGACATAGCTTTGGTCATTGTTGCAATTAATAGGAAGTAATAAGGAAAGAGAGGTTTTCACATATAGATATATTATCATTGACATCTTTTATGATTGGGAGCACTCATTAAAATATGACATGCTAAAGAGTTGATGTTGGACAAGGAAGACAACGTAATGAGTTATGTGTTTCTTATATCTGAGATAAAGTATGTTGTCATGGATCCTCTAACTTGTTGAGCTTGCCTTTCCCCCTCATGCTAGCCAAATTCTTAGCACCAAGTAGAAATACTACTTGTGCTTCCAAATACCCTTAAACCAGTTTTGCCATGAGAGTCCACCATATCTACCTATGGATTGAGTAAGATCATTCAAGTAAGTTGTCATCGGTGCAAAGCAATAAAAATTGCTCTAAATATGTATGATTGATTGGTGTGGGAGAAATAAACTTTATACGATCTTGTGATGTGGAAGTAATAAAAGCGACGGACTGCATAATAAAGGTTCATATCACAAGGGGCAATATAAAGTGACGTTCTTTTGCATTGAGATTTTATGCATCCAACCATAAAAGTGCATGGCAACCTCTGCTTCCCTCTGCGAAGGTCCTATCCTTTATTATTATCTTCTACCTTATGCAAGAGTCATTGTGATCTTCACCTTTTCTTTTTCATTTTATACTTTGGCAAGCTCAGCATGTTGGAAAGAACATGATATATATATATCTAATTGGATGTAGGGGAGCATGAACCATTATTGTTGACATTACCCTTGAGGTAAAAGGTTGTGGGGCAAAACTATAAGCCCCTATCTTTCTCTGTGTCCGATTAAAACTCTGTAACCACAAGTATTGCGTGAGTGTTAGCAATTATGGAGGACTAAATGATAGTTGAGTATGTGGACTTGCTTTTTAGCTCTGACATAGACTCTTTCCGATGTTATGATAAATTGCAATTGCTTCAATGACTGAGATTATAGTTTGTCGGAGCCCAATGAGGTTTATGATTTATACTCTTGCATTGTGAATAGATCATCACTTGAACATAAGTAATCATATGACAAAAGCTATATATGTTGCTGTTATGAGAATAATCATGATGCCTTCATGTCCGTATTTTATTTTTATTGATGCCTCTACCTCTAAACATGAGGACATATTTATTGCTATCGGCTTTTCGCTTGAGGACAAGCGAGGTCTAAGCTTGGGTGAGTTGATACGTCCATTTTGCATCATGCTTTTATATCGATATTTATTGCATTATGGACTGTTATTTCACTTTATGTCATAGTACTTATGGCTATTCTCTCTTATTTTACAAGGTTTATATAAGGAGGGAGAATGCCGACAGCTGGAATTCTGGGCTGGAAAAGGAGCAAATATTAGAGACCTATTCTGCGCAACTCCAAAAGTCCCGAAACTCCACAGAACATCTTAAAATAAATAAAGAAAAATCCTCACCAAAGATGAAGGCCAGGGGGCCCACACCCTGCTCACGAGGGTGGGGGATGCCCCCCCTAGGGTGCGCCCCCTACCTCGTGGGCCCCCTGGTGGCTCTCCGACGTCCATCTTCTCCTATATGAGGTCTTTCGATGAGAAAAAAAATAGAAAGGAGCTTTTCGGGACGAGACTCCGCCGCCACGAGGCGGAACCTTGGCGGAACCAATCTAGAGCTCCGGCAGAGTTGTTCTGCCGGGGATACTTCCCTCCGGGAGGGGGAAATCATCACCATCGTCATCACAAACGCTCCTCTCATCGAGAGAGGGCAATCTCCATCAACATCTTCACCAGCACCATCTCATCTCCAAACCCTAGTTCATCTCTTGTATCCAATTCTTGTCTCAAAGTTCGGGATTGGTGCTAGTAGGTTGCTAGTAGTGTTGATTACTCCTTGTAGTTGATGCTAATTGGTTTACTTGGTGGAAGATCATATGTTCAGATCCTATATGCATATTATTACCCCTCTGATTATGAACATGAATATGCTTTGTGAGTAGTTACGTTTGTTCCTGAGGACAAGGGAGAAGTCTTGCTATTAGTAGTCATGTGAATTTGGTATTCGTTTGATATTTTGATAAGATGTATGTTGTCTAGCCTCTAGTGGTGTTATGTGAACGTCGACTACATAACACTTCAGCATTATTTGGGCCTAGAGGAAGGCATTGGGAAGTAATAAGTAGATGATGGGTTGCTAGAGTGACAGAAGCTTAAACCCTAGTTTATGCGTTGCTTCGTAAGGGGCTGATTTGGATCCATATGTTTCATGCTATGGTTAGGTTTACCTTAATACTTTTGTTGTAGTTGCGGATGCTTGCAATAGAGGTTAATCATAAGTGGGATGCTTGTTCGAGTAAGAACAACACCCAAGCACCGGTCCACCCACATATCAAATTATCAAAGTATCGAACGCGAATCATATGAACGTGATGAAAACTAGCTTGACGATATTCCCATGTGTCCTCGGGAGCGTTTTTCCTATTATAAGAGTTTGTTCCGGCTTGTCCTTTGCTACGAAAATGATTGGGCCATCTTGCTGCACTTTATTTACTTTTGTTACTTGTTGCTCGTTACAATTTATCCTATCACAAAACTATCTGTTACCACTTATTTCAGTACTTGCAGAGAATACCTTGCTGAAAACTGCTTATCATTTCCTTCTGCTCCTCGTTGGGTTCGACACTCTTACTTATAGAAAGGACTACGATAGATCCCCTATACTTGTGGGTCATCACCCTCCACTTATTCTTGCACCCAGACACTTCGTCTTCCTCGAGAAAAAAATCATCCACTAGCTCAAACCCGAGTTCTAGCTCATCTTGTTGCCATTTTCGATCTCCTTGCTCAAATCTCCATTCACAAAACTTCTTTGTGGGATTGTTCTTCAGTATGTGACTCCTCCAATGGTCCAATTAGTTTTTGTTCTAGTGCTTATTTATTGCAATTTTTTGCTGCTTAGGTGACCCTGTTCTTGAGCTTGCATGTCAAATTTATGTGGTCAAAAGTAGTTTTAATGCATGATATGGCCTCTAAGCACTTGTAGGAGTAGTTGCTATCAATCTTGTTGAGTTTGGTTCACCTTTATTTTTGAGTTACTAAAAATTTCAGAATAAGATGAAGAGATTTTTGAGGGGCTCTTCGAGCCAAAGCCCGAAGGACAAGCAAAGTGAAGAAAATAAGAAGCCCAAATATAATCTCCCTCGCATCGCGGAGGTTCGGCCGTGTGAATGGACTTGTGATGAGTTCTTGAGAGAAGCTGGGATTTATGAAGATTTTTATTATTTGGCTAAGAATGCAGGCCTCACTGACTTCCTCCACGACCAACATGAACAGTATCTCCTACTCACCAATATTTTTGTGCAAAATTTTCATTTCCATGCTAGGAGATCGCCACCTTCGGTGGAATTTTATTTATATGATGAGCATAAGGAGATGTCACTTTATGATTTTTGCTGGGTTTGTAGGATACCCATTGAGGGCAGCATAGAGGAACCACATTGTAATGATGTGGAGGGATTTATTGATATGATTGCTGTAGGGGAAATGAGGAAAGTTTCTGATGCAAGGATCACTAGCATACATTTTCCTGTTCTATGTTACTTCGCAATATTTGCTAGTAGATGCTTAATTGGTCGCGGGAACTATGGAAATCTTAGTGCCCCTGATATTGTTATTTTGCGCCATGCTTTGTTTCGTGATACCACTTTTAGTTTAGGCGCTACTGTTGCTATACGGTTAAATCTGAACCGTACAAAGGGTCCCGTCTTAGGAGGCATCTACACCTCGCGCCTTGCTGCACACTTTAACATACCTATTAGGCATTATGAGAAAGAGGAAAAGTTGCTGCATCATATTTTTCTAGATTATAAGAGTATGGTAGCACATGATTTTATTGTTAAGAGAAGAAGTTGTTTAACTATAGACTTATATTTGATAAAGACTACTTTGAGACTATTACCTTGCCTGCTCCTTCTTTGTTCAACATATTTTCAGGCATGTACCTTGTTCTGCTGGAGGCCATTCATGCCTACCGGAGCCTGACATCAGCTCCAGAGCCCGAGCCGGAGCCACCACTTGATCCTCATCGTTAGTCTGTTTATCAGTGGGATCTGGAGGAGATCGCCAACCAGTGGCATCCTGAGGACCCTCCTCAGTACACTGGAGAGGGCAGCTTCGATCCATGGGCATAGATCAACTTAGGCCAAAAGCCTAAGCTTGGGGGAGTACGTATTTCTCACTGACATTACATTCATGTTCACACACTCATTCTAGTTGTCGGTGCTCATACTTTTTCATTGTAATATCCATGCTGGTTTATTTTTTTTAGCTTTCTTCTTGTGTGTTTGAAAAACCCTTAAGAAAAACCAAAAAATTAGTTGTAGCTTTTAGCTAGTTTACTTTCCATGCTTGTAGTAGTAATTAAAAAAGAAAACCCAAAAAGATTTCTCATCCTTCTTTTGCTTGTTGGGAGCATTCCCGTGTAAATAGTTTTGTTTCTTTTCTTTTCTGTGGGGGTTGAGAGGAGAAGACCATGATGAAAATGTTGAGTGGCTCTCATATGCATTATTGTTGATCTAACAAAGAGCCCATACTACCTTGTCTTCTCCCTTGAATTGAATGCTTGCAGATTCCAGCTTAGTCCAATGCACGTGCATTATTATTATTATTATTATTATTATTATTATTATTATTATTATTATTATTATCCACACCGTTCGATCGTGCAAGTGAAAGGCAATAATGACGATATATGATGGACTGATTGAGATGAGAGAAGCTGGTATGAACTCGACCTCTCTTGTTTTTGTAAATATGATTAGTTCATCATTCCTGATTCAGCCTATTATGAATGAAACATGTTTGCAATGACAATTAGAGATTATAGTTGCTCATGCCATGCTTAATTTGCTAGGAGTTTATAATGGTTTACCTTGCGTGCCAACATGCTATTAAAATGGTTGTGATGTGGTATGATAGGGTGGTATCCTCCTTTGAACGATTCGAGTGGATTGTCTCGGCACATGTTCACGCATGTAGTTGAAACAAAATCAACATAGCCTCCACGATATTTATGTTCATGGTGAATTATATCCTACTCATGCTTGCATTCAGTGTTGACTAATTTTAATGCATGTTCATGACTGTTGTCGCTCTCTAGCTGGTCACTTCCCAGTCTCTTTCTAGCCTTCACTTGTACTAAGTGGGAATACTGCTTGTGCATCCAACTCCATAAACCCCAAAAGTTATTCCATATGAGTCCACAATACCTTCCTATATGCGGTATCTACCTGCCGTTCCAAGTAAATTTGTATGTGCCTGTCGGTGTACTAAAGTAGGGGTACCCTTAGTACCCCGAACTTGTGCACGGGCAGTCGCAGCGTCCCGCGGCAAGGCCTGCCAGGTCACCGCCAAGATTCCCCGTGGTCCCTCTGAAGACCATTCAAGAACAAAGTACTCAAGACAAGACCCCGGCAAGAGGAGCTTGCCGGGAAGAAGGCAAGACCCCGGCAAGAGGAGCTTGCCGAGAAGGCCATCAGAAGCGTCCCAAGGCCTCGGCAAGAGGCGCTTGCCGGGAAGGCCGTCCGAGGCATTCCAAGGAACTTGCCGCGGCGCGCTACGCGCCCCGACAAGGCCTGGTGAGCGACAAGCTCCCGCAAGCCCCCACTCCACGCCCGCGCTCCAGCACATCCACCCACGTGTCGCTCCGGGGCCCCTCCCGAGCGCACGTGGCAGGAGGCTGTGCAGCTAGGGGCGTGCGGTGGCACGCAGGCGCTGACAAGACAACCATCGTGGCAAGACGGTGGCGTCCCTAGCGGTCCCTTTCGGTGCTGTCTAGGCGACACAGACGGGCATTTAATGCCCTTGTCCCCTGCCGTCAGGGTTAGGTATGATAACACTGTAGCAGCTAGCTGTGCCTACTACAGCACCTAGCTGTGCCTACCCACGGCACCCTTTTCCACTTTTGCCCTCCGTTGCCCTATGTCGGTAACCCCTTGAGCATATAAAAGGAGGCCCGGGGCAACGTAGAGGGGGGTTCAGCAATTCCACACACCCACGCTCGGTCTCGCTCCCGAGCTAGAAATAAATACCAAACCACAAAGCAGGAGTAGGGTTTTACGCATCCGTGCGGCCCGAACCTGGGTAAATCGCTCGCGTACTTCGCCTCGATTTACTCCTCGCACGACCAACCGCCTGCGTGCTTCGCCTCGATCTGCTCTTTGCGCAACCTCCGCCCCCCGCCGAACCAAAAGGGACTCGGTCCGCCGGTCCCATAGGTGCCCGTGGATCAGAAACCCCGGCATCTCTGGCGCGCCAGGTAGGGGGCGTCGAAGTGGTGTGAATCAGATCCGGCGTTCTCGCGGGCTAGATCTTCATCTTCTTCATCGATCTTCGCCATCTTCATCAACATGCCGCCGAAGAAGAAGGTTTCGGAGGCAGCTGCTCCGTCCGCGCCGAGCCACCCACCGCCGGAGCAAACGGATGGTGGGGCAGGCGCCGGCGGAAGGGCACGCATCGACGAGGGAACTCTCGGTGCCGCCAGGTCCCAGGGCAAGGCTGCGCTGCCCATCGGCGGCGTGGCCGGCTCCCACAACGACCGGGCGCACTCCAAGACCTCGGCGTCCGTGCATGCACCGCGCCCATCTCAGGAGGCGCGGGACCGGCAGCGTCATGGTACTCACGGTACCATGCGCTCGCTGGATCAAGATCGAGCTGGTGGATCCCGGAGCGCCCAGGACCACCATGCGCGTCAACAAGCCGGCGCGAGCGAGACGCGGTCGCCTGGACGGGATACTACTCCTTCTAACGTGGTTAGGAGTCCGAGCGTATCCCGCTCCTCGCACCGTTCGCTACCGCCGCCCGCCACCGCAGCGGAAGCTCTGGCGCGAGCTCAGCTGCTCCTAGACTACCCTCCAGCGGCGGACAAGATCGACGACTGGAGGGCCACTATCCAGAGTCTCATCGGCTTCGCCAACGGCGACACTCCTCGGCAGCCGAGCACATTGCAGCCGCAGCGAGTCAGCCAGGCGCGAACCGGTGGAGACAAGGCTGGTGGGGGTGCAACTACTGTGCACTCCCCACCCCGAAGGCCAAGATCACCGACTCGCCGGATCCACCTCGACAGCGACTCCACCGCGTCATCTGATCCCCGAGCTCGTCGCGATCAGCGCCAAATTCTTCAAGAACGGCAGCGGGAAGACGCTCGTACTCGCATCGAGCGCCGGAGAGAAGCGCGACGTCAGTCAGACCAGCGCGCTGGGCCCTCTGTTGACATGCATGCGCCAGGGGAACCAGGCGACTTGCCGTACCCGGTAGGTTGCCCTGCATTCACTCATGAGCTGCGGCAAGTCCAGTGGCCCAGTACGAAGAACTTCAAGCCAGATGTACCAGAGAAGTACGACGGCAAGTTGCATCCGTCGGAGTTCCTCAGCATCTACACCATCGCGGTGCAGGCTGCTGGGGGACGAGATGACAAGATCCTTGCCAACTACTTCCCGCTGGTGCTTAAGCCCAACGTCAGGTCCTGGCTCATGCACTTGCCGGACGACTCCATATCCTCCTGGGCCGAGCTATGCCATCAGTTTGTTGGCGCCTTCACAGGCGGCCACAAAGCTCATGGCCAAGAGAGCGATCTTCATCTGCTCGTCCAGAAGGAAGGAGAGCCCCTGCGCCAGTACATCCAGAGGTTCAGCCGTGTTCACCACAACATCCCAAATATCCACCCTGCCGCGGTAATCAGCGCGTTCCATCAGAACGTGCGTAACCGCAGGATGCGGGAGGAGTTGGCGATGTGCAAGGTTCGGGACGTCAGCGAGCTTTATGCCCTGGCCGACAGGTGTGCACGCGCTGAGGAGGGGAGGAAATTCCCCGGAGAAAGCACTGGAGCAGGAGGATCTGACAGTGAGGATGCCGCCCCGGCAAAGAGAAGCCAGCGGCGCAACAACAGGAAGAAGCAGAACAATGAGGTGCTGGTCGTTGAGCAGTCCGGCAATGAAGGTGACGCCACGAAGGTTACAGTTGGTAGCTCCGGCAAGGAAGTTGCCGCATGCACCAACTGTCAGGCTATGGCGGTCGCCGACAAGCGGGACGGCTCCGGCAAGCAATACTGTAAGATTCACTGCACCAAGGGCCATGACCTCCAGAGCTGCAAGAAGGTCGAGCAGCTCGTCCAGCAACAGAGGGCTGAGTACGAGCGGCACGACAGGGAGAGAGCCCAAGGGGGTGCCGAGAAACCTGGCCAGAAGCGCACCGGCCAGGAAGGACGCCGCGGCAAGGCCAAGCAGCGGCAAGGAGACAGACCTCCCCGCGGTCGCGACAACGATGAAGACGACGGGGAGGATGAAGACATGGATGACGTTGAGACCAGTGAGCAGGAGTTTCAGAAAGCCACAGAGGTCTTGTGCGTTGACGGGGGTGCTTCCCTGCATACCTCGCACCGCCAACTCAAACAGTGGGTGCGGGAAGTCAATGCAGCGGAACCTCCCATCGAATCGCGCAAGCTTCTGAAGTGGTCCAGCACGCCTATCATCTTTGACATTGAGGACCACCCTGATCGCACAACCGCGGTCGGGTGCCTGCCGATGTTGGTTTCACCAACTATCCGCAACCTCAAGGTCACCAAGATGCTAGTTGATGGCGGGGCCGGCTTAAACCTGATCTCCTCCGCTGTGCTCCGAAAACTCCAGATCCCTGACGGCGAGCTCGAAGAGACCGGCACATTCCAAGGAATCAATCCGGGAAGGAGCAAGCCGAAGGGGAAGGTCACGCTGCTGGTAACATTCGGCAGCGAGTTAAACTTCAGGACTGAGAAGGTCACGTTCGACGTTGCCGATATCCCGTTGCCTTACAATGGGATACTTGGCCGTCCAGCACTCGCCAAGTTCATGGCGGCCTCTCACTACGCGTATAACGTGCTGAAGATGCCAGGCCCGATAAGCGTCATTTCTGTCCCTGATGACAAGAAGGACGCTCTTATCTGTGCCGACAAGATCTACCGGGAAGCGGCAGCCACGGCAGACCGCGATCCACTTGCCGATGAAGCTCCCGGGACCAAGAAGACCAAGTCCGGCAAGAGTTCTGGTGCCTACTCCGGCACGCGCACCTCTTCGGAGTGCTGCGCTGCCGTCGAGGACGCACCATCGAGCTCCACCGGCAAGAAGACCAAGTCCGGCAAAAGCTCTGGCGCCCACTCCGGCAAGCGCACCTCTTCGGAGTGCTGCGCTGCCGTCGAGGACGCACCATCGAGCTCCACCGGCAAGAAGACCCAGTCCGGCAGAAGCTCTGATGCCCACTCCGGCAAGCGCGCCTCTTCGGAGTGCTGCGCTACCGTCGAGGACGCACCATCGAGCCCCACCAGCAAGCACAAGAAGACGATGGCAGCTCCGCCAGAGACGAAGAAGGTGTCCGCCAAGGAGGATGGCGCTGGTGGTACCTTCACCATCAGTGCCACGCTTGACCCTAAATAGGAAAGCGCGCTCGTTGCTTTCCTGCGGGCGAACGTCGACGTGTTTGCATGGCAACCGTCTGACATCCCTAGTGTTCCCAGGAAAGTGATTGAGCACCACCTTGCCGTCTGTCCTCATGCGCGGCCCGTCAAGCAGAAAGTCCGGAAGCAGGCGGTGGAGCACCAAGAATTCATTGCAGAGGAAATCAAGAAACTGGAAGCAGCAGGCCTCGTCAGAGGAGTGCTCCATCCCACGTGGTTGGCCAATCCTGTAGTCGTGCGCAAGGCAAACGGGAAATGGAGGCTTTGCATCGATTTCACCGATGCTAACAAAGTTTGTCCCAAAGACCCATTTCCTTTGCCGCGCATTGACCAGATTGTTGACTCCACAGCTGGATGTGATTTGCTTTCGTTTCTTGATGCGTACTCCGGGTATCATCAGATCTTCATGGCAGAGGAGGATGAAGAGAAGACCGCATTTATTACTCCATGTGGCACGTACTGCTTCGTACGGATGCCTTTTGGATTAAAGAATGCTGGTTCGACATTTGCAAGAGTAGTCCATATTGCTCTTGAGCCACAAATACACAGAAATGTGGAAGCCTACATGGATGATATAGTGGTCAAGAGCAAGGACAGAGCAACCCTGATCCAAGACTTGGACGAGACTTTTGCAAATCTGCGCTAGATCAGCCTCAAGCTCAACCCAGAGAAGTGTGTGTTTGGAGTTCCCTCCGGCAAGCTTCTCGGGTTCTTCGTGTCTCAGTGGGGGATTGAAGCCAATCCCGACAAGATCAAGGCCATTGAGCAGATTGAAGCACCGAAGCGCGTCAAGGATGTACAGAAACTTGCCGGTTGCGTGGCTGCTCTCAGCAGGTTCATCTCTCGGTCTGCTGAGCGCGCCCTGCCATTTTTCAAATTATTGAAAAAGGCAGGTCCGATGAAATGGACTCCGGAAGCGGAGGCTGCGCTGCAAGACCTGAAGAGATACCTGTCCTCCCCTCCAATACTTGTCGCGCCTAAGCCACAAGAGAAGTTGCTGCTGTACATAGCGGCAACCAATCAAGTGGTTAGTGCTGCGTTAGTGGCAGAGAGGGAGGCGGATGATGAGCCAGCAACCGCGGCAAGCGCATCCAGCGACAAGCAGGGGGCTTCCCCGATAAGCTCTGGTCCGACAAAGATGAACCCGCGCTAATACACGAGGAGATACGGAAGAAAACGGTGCAGCGCCCAGTTTACTTTGTCAGTTCCCTCTTGCAGGGGGCTAGGTCAAGGTACTCTGGTGTGCAGAAACTGCTTTTCGGCCTTCTCATGGCCTCGAGAAAGCTGCACCATTACTTCCAAGCACATGAGATCACAGTGGTCACTCGCTTTCCGCTGAAGAGGATACTGCAGAATCCTGAAGCGACAGGTAGGATTGTTGAGTGGGCACTAGAACTGTCAAGCTTTGGTCTCAAGTTTGAAAGCACTTCAACTATCCAGAGCAGAGCATTGGCAGAATTCATAGCGGAATGGACGCCAACTCCGGACGAAGAAATTCCGGAGACGAGCATCCCCGACAAGGAGGCAAGCAAAGAGTGGCTGATGTACTTTGATGGTGCCTTCTCGCTGCAAGGCGCCGGCGCTGGTGTGCTGCTTATCGCACCCACCGGAGAGCACCTCAAGTACATAGTCCAGATGCACTTTCCCAAGGAGCAAGCAACAAATAACACCGCAGAATACGAAGGCTTGCTTGCCGGTCTCCGGATCGCGGCAGACCTTGGGATCAAGAAGCTCATTGTCAGGGGTGACTCACAGCTTGTCGTCTGCCAAGTAAACAAGAATTATCAGAGTCCGTTGATGGAAGCTTACGTCGACGAAGTGAGAAAGCTAGAAGAGCGCTTTGATGGCCTGCAAATGGAGCATGTTCCGAGATCTCAGAACACCCTTGCTGATGGCCTGTCAAAGTGCGCCGCACTTAAGCTACCTGTGGAACCAGGGACCTTTGTGCTCAAGCTGACTCAACCATCCGTAACACCATCAACTGGACAAAGCAAGAAGAGGAAGTTGATTCCTGGTGACTACCTGCCGGCAGAGCTTCCCGAAGCCGCCTCCAAGAAGGTCCCCAAGATCAACGCCGAAGGTGCTGAGGAGCAAGATGCTCCGGCAAACCCCAGGGTTTGTTCCGTTGAAGCAGAAGCTCCCGGCAAGTTTGTCACGGAATGTCACGCTCCGGCAGAGACACAGCTTCTCGCCGTAGAAGCGGATATTCCCGCAGCAATCTCCAAGATCAACGCCAAGAACGTCGGGGAGCCAGATGCTCCGGCAAGCCCTAGGGTTTGTTCCGTTGAAGCTGAAGCTCCCGGCAAGCTTGTCGTGGAACGTCAAGCTCCGGCAGAGACACAACTTCTCGCTGTAGAAGCGGATGTTCCCGCGGCAGCAGAGTCGCCTTTAGTCCTTGTTGTCGAGCCACAGGCTCCAACATGGGCGCAGCAGATTGTCCGTTTCCTTCAGACATGAGAACTTCCCGAAGAGCAAGAAGAAGCCGAAAGAGTAGCCCGGCAGTCAAGTATGTACCAGTTCGTCGACAAGACGCTGTACAGAAGAAGACTCAACGGTGTGAAATTGAGGTGCATTCCCCGGGAAGACGGACAGAAGCTGTTGGCAGAGATACACGGAGGCATATGTGGTCACCACATTGGCGCAAGAGCACTCGTCGGCAAAGCATTCTGGCAAGGTTTCTTCTGGCTAACAGCCCTCCAGGATGCAACTGCACAAGTAACCAAGTGTGAAGCGTGCCAGTTCCATTCCAAGCAGATACACCAGCCAGCTCAAGCTCTCCAGACGATCCCTTTATCCTGGCCATTTTCGGTCTGGGGGCTCGACATCCTCGGCCCCTTCCCCCGAGCTGTCGGGGGCTTTGAGTACTTGTATGTCGCAGTCGACAAGTTCACAAAGTGGCCGGAAGTGGAACCAGTGAGGAAGGTGACCGCACTGTCAGCCGTCAAGTTCTTCAGGTCGATTGTTTGCCGCTTCGGGATCCCTGACCGGATAATCACCGACAACGGCACACAGTTCACGAGCCACGCCTTCATGCAGTACACCCAAAATCTCGGCGCCAAAGTCTGCTTCGCTTCTGTTGCTCACCCAAGGAGCAACGGTCAAGCGGAGAGGGCAAATGCTGAGGTGTTGCGCGGGCTCAAGACCAGAACTTTTGACAGGCTGCGCAAGTGCGGAAGAAACTGGATCGAGGAGCTACCGGTGGTTCTTTGGTCGATCAGAACGACGCCAAATCGAGCCACTGGACAGACGCCCTTTGCTCTAGTCTATGGAGCAGAGGCAGTTACCCCCACGAAACTCGTATACGGGTCACCTCGAGTGCTCGCTTACGATGAGCTTGAGCAAGAGCGGCTGCGGCAAGATGACGCGCTGCTCCTTGAGGAAGATCGTCTCCAGGCTGCTGTGCGAGCTGCTCGCTACCAGCAAGCTCTGCGCCGCTACCACAGCCGCAGAGTCAATGCCAGGAGTCTCGAGGAGGGCGACCTTGTTCTTCGGCGCATTCAGTCGGCCAAGAATTCCAACAAGTTGACGCTGAAGTGGGAAGGCCCTTACCGGGTGAAACGAGTCACAAGGCCTGGCGCTGTCCGCCTTGAGACCGAAGATGGCATCCCAGTGAGCAACTCCTGGAACATCGAGCATCTTCGTAAGTTTTACTCGTAAGGCGCGGTTGTCGGGCCCTGCCCGGCAACCACCTTTCTGTACGAGTCTTGCCGCTGTTGCATGTAATCCTCTGTACAGAGCCAAGCGCAGACCCTGAGCACCAGAAAATGAAGCGCTGCATACCCCGGGGGCTATAGCATGCATGCTAGGTTGAGTCTGAGTCTCGTCCTTGGTTAGGGTCGATAGTCCCTAATAGCGGCTAACCCCTAGCTTAGAGGTCGAGTGTCCGTCCCTTTGCTTTTCCTTCGTTTGCAGGGCTCGCACGTCCTGGCCAGACCACCTGGAGACGAAAAGGAGAAGAAAGGCGCGCCGGCACCTGGGCCCCGGCAAGAACGCCGGGGGCTGCGAATGCCAAGATGTCACCCCCGGCAAGCCAGAGTTGCCGGGGGCTGCGATATCAGATAAGTTTTCCATCCCTCTTCATGCATCCTCTTATGGGCTGGGGAATGTGAAACCGCGTTTCTTCCCGTAAGCTGCCGTGCTCCCCCGACTCTAGGCCCTGGAGCGCGTTCCCGGGGCCAAGTTTGGTCGTAGCCGCGATAGCGAAGGGATGAAACGAGGAGGCCGCACCCACCTCGTTCCCGCCTCCGTCAAAGGCGTGAGAGCGGTCGAAGCGACGTGGGAAGGCGGCAGGGCCCGTTGCCGGGAATGTCTGTCCGATGGATACTAAGGAGTTGTTCCTTGGCGTGGGTTCAACCCGCGAGGCAAATAACCCGGCAAACATCCCCTTTTCATTAAAAAACATCCCATACAGGTACAGTCCATAGAGGATGAAAAACATGAAAGAGAGGATTACAAGTTTTAGATACAGCTAAGGCCCGAAGGCTTACAATTAAAAAGATAAGGTGCCCGTAATCCCTTTCCTGTCCCTCTCTTCAGGAGGTAGGTCAAGGAGGCGAAAAGGGGAAAGGGGCGCCAAGGCGAGCTACAGGTGCCAGAAGACACCAAGAGAACATCCCGGGGGCCGGACGGTGATGGCGACGCCGGGAGAAGGGTGCGAAGGAGGGGCGGCAGGACGTCAGCATGCTGTCGAGGGCACCACGCCCTCGTACTCCGACCTGACGGCCTTGACGCCAGCCCTCTTCCCCTTCCGCGGCCTCCCTACGCCAGCCGCCCAAGGAGACGCCCCCGGGGAGTTCAAGAAGCCGGCGCCGCGGATGATAGGGTCGCCGGTGCCGCACGAGACGGCGCCCGACACCTAGTCGGAGCGAGAAGAGGGCGTGGGACGTTCCCCTTCATCATGGCTTGACGCATGCTCGCGGGGCTTAGCCCCACGCGCGCCGCCCGCGTCACCCACGATGCCGCGTTTGACGCGTGCCGTTTCGGGCGTGCGCGATGGAAGCGGAGGGACGTGCGGCGTGACCTAGGCCGCGCGTGCCCGTGCACTGTTTTGGGCCTGGCCCAACAACGCTCGGCACCGTGTCCGGCCCAGGCCCGGGGGCTCCTGTCGGTGTACTAAAGTAGGGGTACCCTTAGTACCCCGAACTTGTGCACGGGCAGTCGCAGCGTCCCGCGGCAAGGCCGGCCAGGTCACCGCCAAGATTCCTCGTGGTCCCTCTGAAGACCATTCAAGAACAAAGTACTCAAGACAAGACCCCGGCAAGAGGAGCTTGCCGGGAAGAAGGCAAGACCCCGGCAAGAGGAGCTTGCCGGGAAGGCCATCAGAAGCGTCCCAAGGCCCCGGCAAGAGGCGCTTGCCGGGAAGGCCGGCCGTCCGAGGCATTCCAAGGAACTTGCCGCGGCGCGCTACGCGCCCCGACAAGGCCCGGTGAGCGACAAGCTCCCGGAAGCGACAAGTCGACGGCCGCGGCAAGGCGCTTGCCGCGGCAAGCCCCCACTCCACGCCCGCGCTCCAGCACATCCACCCACGTGTCGCTCCGGGGCCCCTCCCGAGCGCACGTGGCAGGAGGCTGTGCAGCTAGGGGCGTGCGGTGGCACGCAGGCGCTGACAAGACAACCATCGTGGCAAGACGGTGGCGTCCCTAGCGGTCCCTTTCGGTGCTGTCTAGGCGACACAAACGGGCATTTAATGCCCTTGTCCCCTGCCGTCAGGGTTAGGTATGATAACACTGTAGCAGCTAGCTGTGCCTACTACAACACCTAGCTGTGCCTACCCACGGCACCCTTTTCCACTTTTGCCCTCCGTTGCCCTATGTCGGTAACCCCTTGAGCATATAAAAGGAGGCCCGGGGCAACGTAGAGGGGGGTTCAGCAATTCCACACACCCACGCTCGGTCTCGCTCCCGAGCTAGAAATCAATACCAAACCACAAAGCAGGAGTAGGGTTTTACGCATCCGTGCGGCCCGAACCTGGGTAAATCGCTCGCGTACTTCGCCTCGATTTACTCCTCGCACGACCAACCGCCCGCGTGCTTCACCTCGATCTGCTCTTTGCGCAACCTCCGCCCCCGCCGAACCAAAAGGGACTCGGTCCGCCGGTCCCATAGGTGCCCGTGGATCAGAAACCCCGGCAGTGCCAAACTCTAAACCTTCAAATAAAAATTCTAGTTTGTATGCTCGAATAGCTCATGTATCAACTAGGGCTGTCTGTATCTTCCATGCTAGGCGGGTTATTCTCAAGAGGAGTGGACTCCGCTCCTCACTCATGAGAAAATGGCTGGTCACTGGGATGCCCAGTCCCATGCTCAAACCAAATCAAAATAATTGCAAACAGAACTCCCCCGGGATTGTTGTTAGTTGGAGGCACCCGTTGTTTCGGACAAGCCATGGATTGATGCTTGTTGGTGGTGGGGGAGTATATACTTTACCATTCTGCTTGGGAACCGCCTATAATGTGTGTAGCATGGAAGATATCGAGATCTCTCGGTTGTTATGTTGACAATGAAAGTATACCGCTCAAAATATTATTCATCTCTATTTCAAAATCGAGCTCTAGCACCTCTACAAATCCCTGCCTCCCTCTGCGAAGGGCTTATCCATTTACTTTTATGTTGAGTCATCACCCTCTTATTAAAAAGCACTAGTTGGAGAGCACCACTATCATTTGCATGTATTATTATTAGTTTACATTGAGTATGATTGTGACTGGATCTCTTTTATCATGAATTACAATTTCCAGTCAGCCCTTGATCTTCAGGGGTGCTCTGCATTTATGTTTTACGGTCTCAGAAAGGGCTAGCGAGATACCATCTTGTTATATCATATTATGATTGTTTTGAGAAAGTGTTGTCATCCGAGATTTATTATTATTGCTCGCCAGTTGATTATGCCATTGATATGAGTAAACATGAGATCTAAGTGTTATTGTGAATATGGTTAGTTCATAATCTTTGCTGAAAACTTGAATGCTGGCTTTACATATTTACAACAACAAGAGCAAACAGAGTTTGTAAAAGTTTTTCTTTATCACTTTTAGTTTGTCAACTGAATTGCTTGAGGACAAGCAAAGGTTTAAGCTTGGGGGAGTTGATACGTCTCCATCGTATCTACTTTTCCAAACACTTTTGCCCTTGTTTTGGACTCTAACTTGCATAATTTGAATTGAACTAACCCGGACTGATGCTGTTTTTAGCAGAATTGCCATGGTGTTATTTTTGTGCAGAAATAAAAGTTCTCGGAATGACCTGAAAATCAACGGAGAATATTTTTGGAATATATAAAAAATACTAGCGAAAGAATCAACGTCAAGGGGCCCACACCCTGTCCACGAGGGTGGGGGGCGCGCCCCCTGCCTCGTGGGCCCCCTAACGCTCCACCGACCTCAACTCCAACTCCATATATTCACATTCGGGGAGAAAAAAATCAGGAAGAAGGATTCGTCGCGTTTTACGATATGGAGCCGCCGCCAAGCCCTAATCTCTCTCGGGAGGGTTGATCTGGAGTCCGTTCGGGGCTCTGGAGAGGGGAATCCGTCGCCATCGTCATCATCAACCTTCCTCCATCACCAATTTCATGATGCTCACCGCCGTGTGTGAGTAATTCCATCGTAGGATTGCTGGACCGTGATGGGTTGGATGAGATTTATCATGTAATCGAGTTAGTTTTGTTAGGGTTTGATCCCTAGTATCCATTATGTTCTAAGATTGATGTTGCTATGACTTTGCTATGCTTAATGCTTGTCACTAGGGCCCGAGTGCCATGATTTCAGATCTGAACCTATTATGTTTTCATGAATATATGTGAGTTCTTGATCCTATCTTGCAAGTATATGGTCACCTATTATGTGTTATGATCCGTTAACCCCGAAGTGACAATATTACTTACCGGTGATGACCGTAGTTTGAGGAGTTCATGTATTCACTAAGTGTTAATGCTTTGGTCCGATACTCTATTAAAAGGAGGCCTTAATATCCCTTAGTTTCCAATAGGACCCCGCTGCCACGGGAGGGTAGGACAAAAGATGTCATGCAAGTTCTTTTCCATGAGCACGTATGACTACATTCGGAATACACGCCTACATTATATCGATGAACTGGAGCTAGTTCTGTGTCACCCTATGTTATAACTATTGCATGAGGAATCGCATCCGACATAATTATCCATCACTGATCCAATGCCTACGAGCTTTTCACATATTGATCTTCGCTTATTTACTTTTCCATTGCTATTGTTACAATCACTACAAAACTGCTACCGTTACTTTTGCCACTGTTTCGCTACTATCATATTACTTTGCTACTAAATACCTTGCTGCAGATATTAAGTTTCCACGTGTGGTTGAATTGACAACTCAGCTACTAATACTTGAGAAAATTCTTTGGCTCCCCTTGTGTCAAATCAATAAATTTGGGTTGAATAATCTACCCTCGAGAACTGTTGCGATCCCCTATACTTGTGGGTTATCAGCACCGCACACGGCTAAGACAATTGATATTGTGTGTCTTTGGGCTGCCCCCTCCCACGTATATAAAGGAGGGGGGGAAGAGGAGGCCGACCCAAGGGGGGGCACGCCAAGGGGGGGAGTCCTACTTGGACTCCCGGTCCAAGTAGGATTCGCCCCCTTTCCTATTCCAACTAGGAGAAGGAGGGAAGGAGGAAGAGGGGAGAAGGAAAGAGGGGAGCACCGCCCCCTCCTAGTACAATTTGGACCAGCCCATGGGGGGCACCCCTTGAGGCCCTTCTCTCCTTTCCACTAAAGCCTATTAAGGCCCATTACCTCCCCAGTGGGTTCCGGTAACCTCTCGGTACTCCGGAAAATACCCGAAACACTTCGGAACCATTCTGGTGTACGAATATAACCTTCCAATATATCGATCTTTACCTCTCGACCATTTCGAGACTCCTCGTTATGCCCGTGATCACATCCTGGACTCCGAACAAACTTCGGATATCAAATCACATAACTCATAATACAAATCGTCATCGAATGTTAAGTGTGCGGACCCTACGGGTTCGAGAACTATGTAGACATGACCGAGACACATCTCCGGTCAATAACCAATAGCGGAACATGGATGCTCATATTGGCTCCTACATATTCTACAAAGATCTTTATCGGTCAAACCGCATAACAACATACGTTGTTCCCTTTGTCATCGATATGTTACTTGCCCGAGATTCGATCATCGGTATCATCATACCTAGTTCAATCTCGTTACCGGCAAGTCTCTTTACTTGTTCCATAATGCATCATCCCATAACTAACTCATTAGTCAAATTGCTTGCAAGGCTTATAGTGATGTGCATTACCGAGAGGGCTAGAGATACCTCTCCGATTCACGGAGTGACAAAGCCTAATCTCGATCTATGCCAACTCAACAAACACCATTGGAGACACCTGTAGAGCATCTTTATAATCACCTAGTTACGTCCATGACCTCATTCTCTAATGATGTGATCCCATTCATCAAATGACAACACATGTCTATTGCTAGGAAACTTAACCATCTTTGATTAACGAGCTAATCAAGTAGAGGCATACTAGGGACACTCTGTTTTGTCTATGTATTCACACATGTACTAAGTTTCCGGTTAATACAATTCTAGCATGAATAATAAACATTTATCATGATATAAGGAAATATAAATAACAACTTTATTATTTCCTCTAGGGCATATTTCCTTCAAAATCGAAGCCATCGACGACACCAACAACCATGTCATCATGGGAGGATCGATCTTCATCAACATATTCACCAGCACCATCTCATGTCAAACCCTAGTTCATCTCTTGTATCCAATCTTTGTCTCAAAACCTCAGATTAGTACCCGTGGGTTACTAGTAGTGTTGATTACATCTCGTAGTTGATGCTAGATGGTTTGTTTGGTGGAAGATTATATGTTCAGAACTTTGATGTTATTCAATACCCCTATGATCTATGGTTTACGAGTAGTTACTTTTGGTCTTGAGGACATGGGAGAAGTCTTGTTGTAAGTAATCATGTGAATTTGGTATTTGTTTGATATTTTGATGATATGTATGTTGTTGCTTCCTTTAGTGGTGTCTTGTGAACGTCGACTACATGACACTTCACCATACTTGGGCCTAAGGGAAGGCATTGTGTAGCGATAAGTAGATGATGGGTTGCTAGAGTGACAGAAGCTTAAACCCTGGCTAGTTTATGCATTATTCTATAAGGGGCTGATTTGGATCCATATGTTTCATGCTATGGTTAGATTTATCTTAATTCTTCTTTCATAGTTGCAGATGTTTGCGAGAGGGGTAATCATAAGTGGGAGGCTTGTTCAAGTAAGAACAGCCCCAAGAACCAGTCCACCCACATATCAAATTATCAAAGTAGTGAACGCGAATCAAATAAACATGATGAAAGTGACTAGATGATAGTTCCCATGTGTCCTCGAGAATGTTTTGCTTATTATAAGAGACTGTTCTAGCTTTTCCTTTGCTATAAAAAGGATTGGGCTACCTTGCCGCACCTTTTGTTACCATTGCTACTTGTTGTTTGTTACAAATTACCTTGCTATCAAACTATCTATTACCGATAATTTCAGTGCTTGCAAAGAATACCATGCTGAAACTGCTTGTCATTTCCTTCTGCTCCTCGCTGGGTTTGACACTCTTACTTATCAAAAGGACTACGATGATCTGTTATACTTGTGAGTCATCAGCGATGCAACTTTGGGACGGTGGCGAGGGCGCATGGTGGCGCCACGGCGGCGGCTGGGCGGGCGTCTGCCGCAAGGTCAGACCGTGCGATGTTTGGCCGGCGCGCCTCCGTCCAAATCCTCCTGGATTTGGTCTCTGGTGGTGGCGGGTGTCGCGGGGTGGCGGTGGAGGCCCATCTGAGATTTGACATGGTGGGGCTTGCAGTGATGTGGTTGCAGTCTCATGGTCGTCTAGGTCGGGGTGGCTCCAGCAGTGACAGTGGGACATGCTCCAGTGGTGGCTCGTCTATGACTGGCTTGGGTGAGGTATTTCCCTCTTCTACATATTCAGCTACGGGCTCGTCAGGTCGGGGTGGCTCCATGGTGCGGTGTGGGTGCGCGCGAGGGCTGCCGGAGGTGGCAGGGGACTTAGGGAAGGGGTCAGGGTGCCCCCTTCATTGCATCTGGCGGCTGCACCGGGTGGCTGCCAGAGTTCCCCTGTCCTAGATCTGGCCGCCAAGGCCACCAATCATGCCAAGGTGTCGGCTTTGGGGTGGAAGGGAGGTCTTCTACCCCTTTCCGGTCGGCTGCGTTGGTTTGGTGTATCTATGGATGAGGGTTGGGCTCAGATGCTGTGGCGGCAGCCCGGTTGGTGGAAGCCGGGGTGCTCATGGGCGGAGCACGTGGCTTGGACATTGTCTGGTCACCGTGGGTATGTGGGCGACATGTTGACCAGGGTGTGTCATTCAATGGTGGTGTTTGCGGTTGTCCGTAACCCAATCTGGTGACGATAAGTGTTGGGCAGGGCGAAAACCCACTCTATCTTGCGAGCCAGCGGCAGCGACGGTGTTCTAGAGTCATCCCCTTCTTGAAGGCGCATCACGGCATCTCATTTGTCGCTGTGCTGCTCCTGTGGAAACCCTAATCCTTGGATTGGGCGATGGCGATGCTGTGATGCCCAGGTAATTAAGCTACAATAATCCTCTGCAAACGATGCCACGTCACCACAGTTACTGTTGATAAACTCGCATTCATTCAAACCCTGTTCAAATTCAAATTTAAAATCTAGTCAAACTATAAAAGTTTTCAATTGTCAAAACTAAAATGTTCATCATGTGGCAAATAATACCTAACTAATTTTGGTGGAGGAAACAACCTTTCATAAAGTGATCAAATACCCTAAAGTAAATATAACATTGGCTTAAACAATTAAATAAATGCCTTCTATTATTAATAAAATATTAAACTAATTTTATTTGGGGATGAAACTTTTTATGAGAGAGGGCTAGATTATAACACTAATTTAGAGGGTTGGTTTTACAATTTATAAAACTAAAATAAAAACAAAAAAGAAATAAAATAAATAAAAGAGAAAAGAAAACAAAAAAGAAAACAAAAAAGGAAAAAGGTCCCCCTGGCCCAGCTGGCCACCCGTCAAACCAGCCCACCAACCCCCTGCTTAACCCCGTCCCCGTGACCTAACCCCACGATGGCCCCACCCTCTCGTTTCCCCCCTCTAGGTGGATCTGGATCAGTAGGGCCCGATCCCGACGCCCATCGCCGGAGCCGCCACGTCGTCGCCGTTGCACCTCGCCGCTGACCCCGCCCGTCCCTCCCCCGACAGACTTCCTCGTGCCTTGCTGGTGAACCCTTGCACCGGGGGTATAAACCCCAACCTCCTCCTCTACCTCCTGCCCCACTTAACCCCGCGAGCTCCCGCGCCAAGCCGCCTTGCCCCCGCAGCACGCGCGCTCGTCGCGCGCCACCGTTGCTTCGTGCGGCCTCGCCCGCTGCTCGCCACATCGGTCGCGCCCTCCCGCAAGCACTCTCGCGCGCCTCGTCCGCGCCGCGGCCTCGGGCCCGCAGCTGAAAGTGCAACTAATCCCGGGTGGTTTTGGTAATTCATAACAACATATAGCTCATTGAACTAATATCCATTCAAGTTAAATATTTTAGAAAGTTCATTGATTGGCATGGCATGGACTAGAGATGTGGACCCCTCAAAATGTTGAGGACAAAGATTGGCAAAAGCTCAAGACTCTTCATTTATATTTTAGTGATCTAAGATCAAATTGAGTCCATAGGAAAGCCAATACTATTAAAAGGGGATGAGGTGTTGCTTAATGGTCTACTTGCTCAAAGTACTTAGTGATATTGCTCCAAAACCCTCAACCACTTTCTCATTTCCACATTTGTCCAAAACTCAAAGTCAAACTCGGTCCCACCGAACCATTTTATCCGGTGCCACTGAATTCAGTTGAGACAGCCACTGCCAGAAACCCTAGACAATTCAGTCACACTGATACGTCTTCGACGTATCTATAATTTTTGATTGTTCCAGGCTATTATATTATCTGGTTTGGATGTTTATATGCGTTAATATGCAATTTTATATTATTTTTGGGACTAACTTATTAACCCAGAGCCCAGTTTATGTTTTTTTCCTTGTGTTTGAGTTTCGCAGAAAAGGATCAAACGAAGTCCAAACGGAATAAAACTTTATGATGGTTTTTCTTGGACGAGAAGACACCTACGAGACTTGGAGATGAAGTCAGAAGACCCACGAGGTGACGACAAGCCGTAGGGGTGCGTCCTAGGGGGGCCTAGGGCGCACCTGGCTTGTGGGCCCTCGGGAGTCGTCTAACCCTATCCATCGGCTTATAAATTCCCAAATATGCCCAAACCCTCAGAGGCATCCACAAAAATACTTTTCCGCCGCCGCAACCTTCTGTTCCCGTGAGATCCCATCTTGGGGCCTTTTCCGGCAATCTGCCGGAGGGGGATTCCATCACGGAGGGCATCTACATCAACCTAATTGCCCTTCCGATGAAGCGTGTGTAGTTTACCTCAAACCTACGGGTTCATAGCTAGCATCTAGATGGCTTCTTCTCTCTCTATGATCTTCAATACCATTTTCTCCTCGATGTTCTTGGAGTTCTATCGGATGTAATCTTCTTTTGCGGTGTGTTTGTCGAGATCTGATGAATTGTGGATTTATGATCAGATTCTCTATGAATATTATTTGAACCTTCTCTGAATTCTTATATACATGATTTGATATCTTTGTATTTCTCTTCGAATTTTTGGTTTGGTTTGGCCAACTAGATTGGTATTACTTGCAACGGGAGAGATGCTTAGTTTTGGGTTCAATCTTTCGTGATTTCACCCAGTGACAAAGTAGGGGTAGCGACACACGTATTGTATTGTTGCCATCAAGGATAAAAGGATGGGGTTTTCATCATATTGCCTAAGTTTATCCCTCTACATCATGCCATCTTACTTAAGGTGTTAATCCATTCTTTATGAACTTAATACTCTAGATGCATGCTGGATAGAGGTCGATGTGTGGAGTAATAGTAGTAGATGCAGGCAGGAATCGGTCTACTTGACACGGACGTGATGCCTATATGCATAATCATTGCCTTGGATATCATCACAACTTTGCACTTTTTTATCAACTGCTTGACAGTTATTTGTTCACCCACCGTATTATTTGCCTTCAAGAGATAAGCGTCTAGTGAAACCTATGGCCCCCGGGTCTATTTTCCATCATATATTTTCAGATCTATAAACCAAAAAACCCAAAAAATATCTTGCTGCAATTTATTTACTTTTATTTTGTTTTACATTTTAGTAATCTTTTATTCCTATCTCTATCAGATCTCACCTTTGCAATTGACCGTGAAGGGATTGACAACCCCTTTATCGCGTTGTGCAAGTGTTTGATTGTTTGTGCTGGTGCATAGATTGGAGACTTGGTTGTACCTCCTACTGGATTGATACCTTGGTTCTCTAACTGAGGGAAATACTTATCTCTACTTTGCTGCATCACCATTTCCTCTTCAAGGGAAAAACCAACACAAGCTCGAGAAGTAGCAGGAAGAATTTCTGGCGTCGTTGCCAGGGGGATCTACATCAAGCCTACCAAGTACCCATCATAAACTCTCATCTCTTGCATTACATTATTTGCCACTTGCCTCTCATTTTCCTCTCCCCACTTCTAAAATGATTTCAGAGAAACTAAAAAAATCTGCCTTTTTATTCGCCCTTCTTTCGTTCGTCTTTTCGTTTACCTTTATGTCTTACTTGGTTTGTTTGCTCGTTCGCTTGGTATAATTGTGTGTTTATTTAAAATCAGGAACCAAAAGGTTTATGGATCCTCATCCACTTTCTAATCTTTTTAAAGGATGCCATTATGATGAACCAATTGCTAGTGAGTTGAGTGCACTAGATTATGTTTTTGGAGTTTTGCCTGAGATTCGTGAATCTGAAAATTGTGATGAAATTTATGAAGTGATTCACGATAGCTCCTTGAATTAAAAGTATGATTGCAATGATGTTATTATAAATCATGTTAATGTCAATCATGCTAATAATATGCAAAACCCTAAGCTTGGGGATGCTAATTTTGCTCTGTCCATTACTTATTGTAATGATCATGATTGGGGTGATTCTTCTTATGATCTTGAAAACTTATTTAAGCCTATGAATATGTTTGCAATAATATTGAAAGTGGGTTTGTAAGATTGTCAAATTTAGGAAATAATAATCCCACTACTTTGGAGTAGGATCAATCTTATGAAATTTTTGATAAAATTGGGTTTGGAGAAGTCATGACTTCATTTTATGATAATCCCACTATTTTGGAAGAGTGTCAACTTTGCATGCATGTGGATCATGAAGAGAATATTTTATGCGATAGTTATATTATTGAATTTGATTATGATCCTACATGTAATTATTATGAGAGAGGAAAATATGGTTGTAGAAATCTTCATGTTACTAAATTACCTCTCGTCATTGTAACATTCCAAATTTTCAATTTGGAATGTTATATAATAGATCATCATTGCATATCATATTTCATTGCATTTTTGGTTGATCCTAGAAATTCTACGCAACTCAGGGACCCTCGGAGAGAGTTGGGGATTTCGTTATTTTCATATTTGAGTTTTCTCAAATTTTGAAAATAGGATCGTTTGATTTTATTCATTTCATCTTCAGTTATTTCTATTATGAAATTATGAGAGAGGGAATAAAATGACTTTCCCAAAATAAAGAAATATTGAAGGTTTAATAAAAAATCAAATAAGATTTTATTTTGGTTTTATTTGCTATTTTATTTGAATTTAGGAAAAATTGCACGTTTTCAAAAATTGCATTTAGAGCCAAAAAATGTTCATCCTGTTCTAAATATTTTATTTAGACGGAGAAAATTTGTTTTGGCATTTTTAGAATTTTACTTATTTTTCTAGAATTTTTTTAGTCGCAGGGAAACTGTTAAAAAAAAGAGACCCCGCACCCGACTGGGCCAAGGGACCAGCCAAGCGGGCCGGCCCAGCCAGCCGCCGCCGCCTCTCGCCGGGTCGAGACAGAGTCCCGACCAGCGTCGCCGCCGCCCGAGTCCGGGGAGGACTCCGCCTCTCGAGGCCGCCCCTCCCCCAAGTCGCCTCTCCCCGCCCCCTTTATAACCGCCGCCCCCCCTGCAGCCCACACCGCCGCACGCCGCGCCGCCACACGCCCCAGCGCCGCGGCGCCGCCGCCGCACGCCCCAGCGCCGCGCCGCCGCCGCCGTGCCGCTTGCCGCCTGCCGCCGCCGCCATGCCGCTTGCCGCCGCCACACACCGCCCGGAGCCGCCGCCCCGCTGCCTCGCGCCACCCGCCGCCGAGGTAGCCGCCAGCCGGTTTTTGAGAAAAAACCATTTCGTTTTTTTTTGAAAATCCTAGTTTTCGTTTTTTAAATAGATCGGTTTTCCTCCGGCCTATTTATTTAGTGAGCGTTTGCTCGTCCGTTCGTTTTAACGAACACGTTTTTCGTTTAGTTCCTGTTAACGAACGTTCGTTCGTTAACCTGTTCGTCATTTTTCTTTTTTTCTCAGATTAAATCCGCGATTTTTCTGATCGCGATTTCTGATCCGATTTTCATTTTAGTTTAACTTTTCGCTCGTTTGTCGGAATCAGGTGATTCAAGCGCTTGGAGTTTCGTCTCGAAACCCTCTTTCCGTTTAACCAACTCAAACAAGTTTTTGCGTCAGTAAAAATTTGCCTTAGTTTCAGATTAGTAAACGAAGCTTATTTCTTTTGCCGTTTGTCTTTCGTTGCTTCGTTCGATTTGGTTCTTTTTGCCAACCGGAGTTCTTAAGTTGAACTTTCTGGTTAGATCTCTTATTCGAGTTTTACCTGTGCATTAGATCAGTACTTATTGTATGCTTGTTTGTTTGCGATAGAGTACCCGGAGTGCGCCGCTTGCTACTTCGAATCGCTAGGTTTCACGGATCATCAACAAGGCAAGTAACACTTTGATCATACTTCCTATTACCCAGTTTTATTGCATTAGATCAACCCTCACACATTGCATTGTTTAGGATCTAACTAAATTGTGGGTATGGGAAGTAGATGAGGTAGTACCTATTACCTGTTATTATCAAACCGTTGGGAGTTATTTCTACGTTGCTTATTATGCCATGCTATGCTAGTAGACGTGGATTGGGTGAGTGTATCCATGACAGATGTGAGATTGTTAAATTAATGGTTTATCTAAGGTGGCAACTTAAATACACATCTGGGTGGATTGAGGCACCTGGGTATTCCGGCGATTGCCTGTTTTCTTTTGGACCGCCACCCAGACTCAAAGGGATCATGAGATTATTCATGCTAGAAACTTCCGTGTGCAGCCACAAGCTACTATGGGCTCTAGCATAGTTGACTAAGTTGTGCGAACTCTTACAGTGGTAGACTAGCAGATGTAGGGGATGTAGGTTGGTACGGTCTACCCGATCGTAAGGTGCTAGCGCTTTTGAAAGACTATGTCTTGGTCATCCGTTTCTCAAACACCATGTAGTGCGAGAATCCCAACGGAGGAGATCGAGTCTTGTGGGTAAAAGTGCGCAAACCTCTGCAGAGTGTATAAACTAATCATGGTTAGCCATGTCCCCGGTTATGGACATCTTGAGTATCTAGTACCTGGATTATCATGTGAATCTCATCATGTTACTCTAAAATTAATTTTGTTGGGTTTTAATGATGATGCTTAATTGGGATTGAGAATGCTGTCAACCATTCTCAATGTTTAACAACTACCATGATAGTTAAACAAAATTTATTCCTTTGCAGTAGGGAAAAATTGGCTTTACACAAAAACTGTAACCATAGAGCTTTCCACCAGCCAAATATGCATATAGAATAGCCTTATTCTTCCATTACTCTCTATGTGTTACTTTGACAGCATATTCCATGTGCTGACCCATTTCGGGCTGCAACGTTAATGTTGCAGACTTTTCAGACGATGATTAAGGTGCCTTTAGGTCGTGGTTCTATACTCAGTGATGCCGTTGGAGTTGATGGACTCACTTATCTTCCAAGCCTTCCGCTGTTATCGTTATTAGATGGCCTTAAGCCATATTTATTGTAATAAGTTCTCTTTTGAGACACTTGATGTAATAAGTGTGTGATTGCTACTCTGTTATAAATCCTTCAAGTATTGTGTGGTGTCAGCATTACTGATCCAGGGATGACACCTGAGCATAGAGATTGGACCGTTTGAGGTCTGGGCGCTACAAGATGGTATCAGAGCACACGCTGACTGTAGGACACGACCACTAAGCTAAATCCCTAGATCACTACTCTCTCTTCTCATTCTGACTTCTCATCTTTTCTACTCTTTTAGGATGGCGGATGCAAGCAACAAGTTCACACAACCGGATGAAGATATACCCTTTGGACGTCATTTGAAGGAAGTTACAAGATACCTGAACATAGGAGTACCAAGCTTCACCGGAACCTACAACGCCACTTTACCTGAAGAAGAGTGCTGGATGATTCAAGTTCAAGTTCCAGGAAGGACATTCATGCCAGTCACTGAGCCCATAGAGTTTTCCTTTGATGCACCAACCTGGAGTCTAGGAAAGAGCATGGCAGCTCACATCGCCATGGGACGCATTGGAGAAGTTTACCGCAATGATCTCAAGGATACTATCTACCAGATTTGTGGGCGCCGAGATGAGCAATGGTAGATGATCAGCACCAGGAAGGACAGATCAATTGCAGCTCTTGTCTAGGAGTTGAACCAGCACATTCGATGTCAGGAGAACCAGATGTGCGCCGACATGATAGATCTGAAGAAGGCAAGAACAAGAATCAAGGAACTGGAAGAAGAACTCAAGGCTACACATGAAGATTATGAAGAGGAAATCAAAGTATTAGTGGAGAAGAATGATGATCTGATCAAGAAGATTGGAATATTCATGGGAGACCCTACACCAGTAGAAGAAGACGAAGAACCCAAGGAGATTCGCCCGGAAGACTACATCATCATCGATGACACCGACTCGGACCCAGATGATAGCGATGATGACTATGTGGATGAAGCTGGAGCAGATATCATGGAGTCTGCAACCGAATAATATTCTTAGTAGACCACCCCATCAGTAGTAGTAGTCCACCATGTAAATATAGTAGTCCGAGCACTTTTGCGATAGTTAGATCGATTGTATGCCCTTGTTTGATTGAATGAAGTGAATTGTTTGCTTTTGCCTCATGTGCATATGGGTAGTGTTTTCTCTCTAGACCCCTCTCTGTTCTTAAATCTCATCCTTTCTAAACCCTCAGATGCCTCCGAGATGTGACCTCGGTTTCACCTTCCCACCAGAGCTCACTCAGTTGATCCAGCAGCAGAACACATTGATGCAGGTGCTAGTCCAGAATCAGAATCAGGGGAACAACAACAACAACCCACCACCACCACCACCACCTGTTGATCACTTAGCCCGTTTTCTTAGGCTGAATCCGCCGGTGTTTTCCAGTAACACCGAGCCGATAGTAGCAGATGATTGGCTCCGCAAGACAGCTAGAGAGTTGACCACAGCAGGATGCACAGATGCGGAAAAGGTGAAGTTTGCCACACATCAGCTTGAAGGACCCGCAACATCATGGTGGGAGAATTTCACAGCCACTTTCCCTATCGACACTGTCACATGGGACTAGTTCCAACAGGCTTTCCGTACTGCCCATGTTTCAGCAGGAGCTATGGCCATGAAGAAGCGGGAGTTTCGCAACTTGCGCCAAGGAGGAAGGACAGTTGGCCAGTATGTGGAGGATTTTAGTAAGCTAGCATGTTATGCCCCAGATGACGTTGCCACGGATGCGGCCAAGCAGGAGAAGTTTCTGGAAGGACTGAATGATGAGTTGAGCATGCAGTTGATGGTAGCAACCTTCAACAACTACCAGGAGTTGGTAGATCGTGCTCTCATGATTGAAGGGACGCATCAGCAAATTGAGAACCGTAAGAGGAAGTATGGACAAGGGAAGTACAATTCTGGAGCTCAGCAGAAACCACGTTTTACCCCTAGACCAAGAGGACATTTTCAGCATACCCATGGAGGAGGTAGCTCGCACAATCACAATGGCACCAAGAATGGTAATGGGAATGGAGGAAGCAACGGCCAGAACCGCACCAACCCATCAACCCCAGCCAAGAGAGACCTGAGCCAAGTCACTTGCTTTAAGTGCCAGAAGACCAGACATTATGCCAATGAATGTCCTGAATCCCAGAATGGAAATGGCAATGGAAGCTCTAGGAAGAAGCCGAACCCTTTCAACAGGGGACAGGTGAACCACGTAAATGTGGAGGAAGTTGAAGCCCAACCCGATGCAGTAATAGGTAAGTTTTTGGTTAAGTCATTTACTGCAGTCGTTCTTTTTGATACTGGTGCATCGCATTCATACATATCAAGGGGATTTGTGGATAAGTATAAACTACCAACCCAAGCCCTTAGATCACCCATGTTAGTAACCTCGCCTGGAGCAGAGTATATGGCCAGTCTATGGTGTGATCGGTTACCATTAAGGATTGGTAACTATGTATTTTCCTCGGACCTAATAGTATTGGAATCTCAAGGATTGGATGTGATATTAGGCATGGATTGGTTATCAAAGTATGAAGGAAATATTGAATGTGCCAGTAAGTCAATTTTGCTTACCACGCCAGAAGGGAGAAGGATCAAGTATGTATCCTGGCATGTGCCGAAAAGGACTCAAGTAAATTGCTTAACATGAGTTGTGCAGGAGGAAGTACCAGTGGTAAAAGATTTCCCTGATGTATTTCTAGAAGAATTGCCAGGCATGCCACCGGATAGAGATATTGAGTTTTTGATTGAGCTTTTGCCAGGCACAGGGCCAATATCTAAGAGACCATATAGGATGCCCGCAAAGGATTTGGTGGAGATTAAGAAGCAGATTAAGGAGTTACTGGATAAAGTTTATATTCGCCCAAGTTCTTCACCTTGGGGATCACCAGTACTTCTAGTGGAGAAGAAGGATGGATCGTTAAGGATGGTTGGTGATTATCGAGGATTGAATGAAGTAACCATCAAGAACAAGTACCCACTACCAATGATCAATGATCTGTTTGATCGATTGCAAGGAGCTAAGGTATTTTCCAAGATCGATCTGCGATCAGGGTACCACCAGTTGAAGATTCGAGAACAGGATATACCCAAGACAGCTTTTACCACCAGGTATGGGCTGTACGAGTATACCGTTATGTCATTTGGTCCGATTAACGCCCCTACATATTTTATGAACATGATGAACAAGGTGTTTATGGAGTTTCTGGATAAGTTCGTTGTAGTGTTCATCGATGATATCCTGGTATACTCGAAGAACGAATAGGAGCATAAGGAGCATTTGCGTTTGGTACTTGGAAAGCTCAGAGAACATCAGTTATATGCCAAGTTTAGCAAATGTGAGTTTTGGTTGAAGGAAGTTGGATTTCTCGGACATGTTATATCCGGAGAAGGTATAGCAGTAGATCCCACCAAGGTTGACACTGTGACAAATTGGGAAGCCTCAACAATAGTTGGAGAAATCCGGAGTTTTCTTGGACTTGCAGGATACTACCGGAGATTCATTGATTTTTTTGAAGATTGCGAAGCCTATGACGGAGTTGTTGAAAAAGGATACCATGAATGTGAGGCTAGTTTCCAGGAGTTGAAGAAACGGTTGGTTACCTCACCAGTGCTGTTTTTGCCAGATCAGACCAAGGATTATGAGGTGTATTGCGACGCTTCACGTCGAGGACTTGGAGCGGTGCTTATGCAGGAAGGAAGAGTTGTTTCATATGCCTCACGACAGCTTAAGCCTCATGAGTTAAATTATGCTACGCATGATTTGGAGTTAGCAGCCGTAGTGCATGCATTGAAAATCTGGAGACACTTTCTCATTGGAAACCATTGTGAGGTGTACACGGATCACAAGAGTTTGAAGTATATTTTCACGCAGAAGGAGTTGAATCTCAAACAAAGGAGATGGTTGGAGCTCATCAAGGATTATGATATGAGATTGCATTATCACCCCGGAAAGGCTAACGTAGTAGCTAACGCGTTGAGTCATAAAAGCCATGTCAACACACTAATGACGGGAGATTTACCAAGGGAGTTAGCAGAAAACCTTCGTGAGCTATGTTTGGAAATAGTACCAAAAGGCTATGTAGCAACATTGGAGATTCAGTCTACTTTGATGGATAAGATCAGAGATGCCCAGAAGACTGACAAGGAGATTGCCTCTATAAAGGAGAAAATGAGCAAAGGAAAAGCTAAGGGATTTCGTGAGGATGAGCATGATACCTTATGGTTTGAAGACCGTGTTTATGTGCCTAATGATTCGGAGATCAGGAAGTTAATTCTGCAAGAGGCCCATGATTCACCCTATTCGACTCACCCAGGAAATACCAAGATGTATTTGGATTTGAAGGATACTTTCTGGTGGACCGGAATGAAGAAGGATATTGCGGAGTATGTAGCAGTTTGTGATGTATGTCAGAGAGTAAAGGCAGAGCATCAGAAGCCAGCAGGATTGCTACAGCCATTGCCGATATCCGAATGGAAGTGGGATAAGTTAGGCATGAATTTTATTACAGGTTTACCCAGAACTCGTTCAGGCTATGATTCAATTTGGGTTGTAGTCGATCGTTTGACAAAGGTAGCTCATTTCATTCCAGTGAAGACTACCTATACCAGTGCAAAGTTGGCAAAGATATACATGACCAGAATCGTATGTCTGCATGGAGTTCCAAGGAGCATTGTATCAGATAGAGGAACCCAATTCACCTCAAAGTTCTAGAATTAGTTGCACGAAACTTTAGGTACCAGACTGGAGTTTAGTACAGATTTCCATCCGCAGACAGATGGACAGACCGAGAGAGTCAACCAGATTTTGGAGGATATGCTGAGAGCTTGTGCGCTAGATTATGGATCTAGTTGGGACGAGAATTTGCCATATGCAGAGTTCTCTTACAACAACAGTTATCAATCCAGTTTGAAGATGGCCCCTTCCGAAGCCTTGTACGGTAGGAGGTGCAGGACCCCATTGTTGTGGGATGAAGTTGGAGACCGCCAGTTGTTTGGACTAGATCTGATTAAGGAGTCTGAACAGAAAGTGAAATTGATTCGCGATAGGCTCAAGGTAGCTCAATCCAGGCAGAAGAGCTACGCAGATTCTAAACGCAAGGAGACAATTTACGAAGTCGGAGACCGAGTTTATCTTCGAGTATCTCCCCTTCGAGGAGTTAAGCGCTTTGGAGTTAAGGGAAAGTTAGCGCCACGTTTTGTAGGATCATACAAAGTTTTGGAGCGTATGGGAGAAGTAGCCTACAAGTTGGAATTGCCCGAAGGATTGTCAGGAGTTCACGACGTGTTCCACATTTCCCAATTGAAGAAGTGCCATGCCGATATGGCTAATATACCGCTGAGAGATACAATACCATTGGAAGCGATTCAGTTGGATAGTGATTTGACCTATGAGGAGAAACCAGTCAAGATTTTAGAGTATGCCAGTCGAGTCACCCGCAGCAAGGTTATCAAGTTTTGCAAAGTTCAGCGGAGCCACCACACAGAAGATGAAGCCACCTGGGAACGAGAGGAAGATTTGCTGAAGGACCACCCTCACCTATTTTCTAGCCAACCCGAATCTCGAGGGCGAGATTCATCTTAAGGGGGGTAGGTTTGTAACATCCCAATTTTTCAATTTGGAATGTTATACAATAGATCATCATTGCATATCATATTTCATTGCATTTTTGGTTGATCCTAGAAATTCTACGCAACTCAAGGACCCTCGGAGAGAGTTGGGGATTTCGTTATTTTCATATTTGAGTTTTCTCAAAATTTGAAAATTGGATCGTTTGATTTTATTTATTCCATCTTCAATTATTTCTATTATGAAATTATGAGAGAGGGAATAAAATGACTTTCCCAAAATAAAGAAATATTGAAGGTTTAATAAAAAATCAAATAAGATTTTATTTTGGTTTTATTTGCTATTTTATTTGAATTTAGGAAAAATTGGACATTTTCAAAAATTGCATTTAGAGCAAAAAATATGTTCATCCTGTTCTAAATATTTTATTTAGACGGAGAAAATTTGTTTTGGCATTTTTAGAATTTTATTTATTTTTCTAGAATTTTTTTAGTCGAAGCGAAACTGTTTAAAAAAAGAGACCCTGCGCCCGACTGGGCCAAGGGCCCAGCCGAGCGGGCCAGCCCAGCCAGCCGCCGCCGCCTCTCGCCGGGTCAGGACAGAGTCCCGACCAGCGCCGCCGCCGCCTGAGTCCGGGGAGGACTCCGCCTCCCGAGGCCGACCCCTCCCCCAAGTCGCCTCTCCCTGCCCCCTTTATAACCGCCGCCTCCCCCTGCAGCCCACACCGCCGCCGCACGCCCCGCCGCCGCCGCTGCATGCCCCAGCGCCGCGCCACCTGCCGCCGTAGCCGCGCCGCTTGCCACCTGCCGCCGCCGCCGCGCCGCTTGCCGCTGCCGCACGCCGCCCGGAGCCGCCGCCCCGCCGCCTCGCGCCACTCGCCGCCGAGGTAGCCGCCGGCCAGTTTTTGAGAAAAAGTCGTTTCGGTTTTTTTGAAAACCCTAGTTTTCGTTTTTTAAATAGATCGGTTTTCCTCCGGTTTATTTATTTAGTGAGCGTTCGCTCGTCTGTTCGTTTTAACGAACGCGTTTTTCGTTTAGTTCCTGTTAACGAACGTTCGTTCTTTAACCTGTTCGTTGTTTTTTTCTCGGATTAAATCCGCAATTTTTCTGATCGCGATTTCTGGTCCGATTTTCCTTTTAGTTTAACTTTTCGCTCGTTTGTCGGAATCAGGCGATTCAAGCGCCTGGAGTTTCGTCTCGAAACCCTCTTTCCATTTAACCAACTCTAACAAGTTTTTGCCTCAGTAAAAATTTGCCCTAGTTCCAGATTAGTAAATGAAGCTTTTTTCTTTTCCCGTTTGTCTTTCGTTGCTTCGTTCGATTTGGTTCTTTTTGCCAACCGGAGTTCTTAAGTTGAACTTTCTGGTTAGATCTCTTATTCAAGTTTTACCTGTGCATTATATGAGTACTTATTGTATGCTTGTTTGTTTGCGATAGAGTACCCGGAGTGTGCCGCTTGCTACTTCGAATCGCTAGGTTTCACGGATCATCAGCAAGGCAAGTAACACTTTGATCATACTTCCTATTACCCAGTTTTATTGCATTAGATCAACCCTCACACATTGCATTGTTTAGGATCTAACTAAATTGTGGGTATGGGAAGTAGATGAGGTAGTACCTATTACCTGTTATTATCAAACCGTTGGGAGTTATTTCTATGTTGCTTATTATGCCATGCTATGCTAGTAGACGTGGATTGGGTGAGTGTATCCATGACAGATGTGAGATTGTTAAATTAATGGTTTATCTAAGGTGGCAACTTAAATACACATCTGGGTGGATTGAGGCACCTGGGTATTCCAGCGATTGCCTGTTTTCTTTTGGACCGCCACCCAGGCTCAAAGGGATCATGAGATTATTCATGCTAGAAACTTCCGTGTGCAGCCACAAGCTACTATGGGCTCTAGCATAGTTGACTAAGTCGTGCGAACTCTTACAGTGGTAGACTAGCAGATGTAGGGGATGTAGGTTGGTACGGTCTACCTGATTATAAGTTGCTAGCGCTTCTGAAAGACTATGTCTCGGTCATCCGTTTCTCAAACACCATGTAGTGCAAGAATCCCAACGGGGGAGATTGAGTCTTGTGGGTAAAAGTGCGCAAACCTCTGCAGAGTGTATAAACTAACAATGGTTAGCCGTGTCCCCGGTTATGGACATCTTGAGTATCTAGTACCTGGATTATCATGTGAATCTCATCATGTTACTCTAAAATTAATTTTGTTGGGTTTTAATGATGATGCTTAATTGGGATTGAGAATGCTGTCAACCATTCTCAATGTTTAAAAACTATCATGATAGTTAAACAAAATTTATTCCTTTGCAGTAGGGAAAAATTGGCTTTACGCAAAAACTGTAACCATAGAGCTTTCCACCAGCCAAATATGCATATATAATAGCCTTATTCTTCCATTACTCTCTATGTGTTACTTTGCCAGCATATTCCATGTGCTGACCCGTTTCGGGCTGCAACGTTAATGTTGCAGATTTTTCAGACGACAATTAAGGTGCCTTTAGGTCGTGGTTCTATACTCAATGATGCCGTTGGAGTTGACGGACTCACTTATCTTCCAAGCCTTCCGCTGTTATCGTGATCATATGGCCTGAACAATTGTGAGCGGATAACAATTTCACACAGGAAACAGCTATGACCATGATTACGCCAAGCTATTTAGGTGAGACTATAGAATACTCAAGCTTGCATGCCTGCAGGTCGACTCTAGAGGATCCAGGGATGACACCTGAGCACAGAGATTGGACCATTTGAGGTCTGGTCGCTACAGTCATGTTGAGATTGTTATTGTTTCTTTCTTCTTCTTTGCATATGCTAGTTTTTTACTTGCCTTGATAATTTGTTTGCTTATAAAATGCCTATGCATAGGAAGTATGTTAGACTTAAACCTGTTTTTCACATGCTACATGATGCTCTCTTCGTATTTCAATTGCTATATTTCATGTGAGCATCAGTGAAATCTCAAGCCTATCTTGATGGCTATAAAGAAAGAGCTTGTTGGGAGACAACCCAATTTTTTTTCTATTTTTATGAATACATACACATTATTACCTATGTAGTAATTGTGTTTTCATGTTTCAATTAGTGTTTGGGCCAAGTAAGACCTTTGGGTTGGCTTACGGTGATAGTTGATTTGATCTTGCTGAAAAACAAAAACTTTTGCACCCAGTAAAATAATTTTCATTTTTCACAGAAGTGCGATAAAATACTGATTCTTTTTGCAAAAAATTGATATACAAATTTTCTCTGTTTTCATAATTGTCAGAATTTTTGGAGATACATAAGTATTCAAAGTTTATAGATTACTACAGACTGTTCTGTTTTTGACAGATTCTATTTTCTATGTGTTGTTTGCTTATTTTGATGAATCTATGGATAGTATCGGGGGGTATGAACCATGTAGAAGTTGGAACAAAGTAGATATTACACCAATATAAATAAAGAATGAGTTCACAATAGTACCAAAAGTGGTGATTTTATTTTCCTATACTAACGGATCTCATGAGTCTTCTGTTGTGAAGTTTTCAAGTTTTGGGTAAAGATTTGATGGACTATGGAATAAGGAGTGGCAAGACCCTAAGCTTGGCGATGCCCAAGGCACCCCAAGGTAATATTCAAGGACAACCAAAAGACTAAGCTTGGGGATGCCCCAGAAGGCATCCTCTCTTTCGTCTTCAATCCATCGGTAAATTTACTTGAGGCTATATTTTTATTCACCACATGATATGTGTTTTTCTTGGAGCATCTTGTATGACACGAGTCTTTGATTTTTAGTTTGCCACAATCATCCTTGCTGTATACACCTTTTGAGAGGGACGTGCATGGATCGTGAATTTATTAGAATACTCTATGTGCTTCACTTATATCTTTTGAGCTAGGCATTTTGCTCTAGTGCTTCACTTGTATCTTTGTAGAGCACGGCGGTGGATATGCCTGTCACATTCAAATGTTGATCAATTCCAAGATGGGAACTGGGACATATCTTCTTGACAGAGAGCATCTTCCCTGATACGTCTCCAATGTATCTATAATTTTTGATTGTTCCATGCTGTTATATTATCATTCTTGAATGTTTTACAATCATTTTATAGTCGTTTTATGTCATTTTTGGTACTAACCTATTGACATAGTGCCCAGTGCTAGTTGCTGTTATTTGCATGTTTTTTACATCGCAGGAAATCAATACCAAATGAAGTCCAAACGCAGCGAAACTTTTTGTGGAATTTTTATGGACCATAAGACACCCATTATGCTTGAGAAGCACCTGGGGGTGCCCCGAGGGGCACAACCCACCAGGGTGTGCTTGGGCCCCCAGGCGCACCCAGGTGGGTTGTGCCCACCTTGGTGCCCTCCCGAACCGCCTCTTTGCTCTATAAATATTAAATACCCCAATATTCCAGAAACCCTAGGGGAGCAGACGAAAATCAATTCCAGCCGCCGCAAGTTCCAGAACTACCAGATCCAATCTAGACACCATCACAGAGGGATTCATCATTTCCATTGGTGCCTCTCTGATGATGCGTGAGTAGTTCTTTGTAGACCTACGAGTCCGTAGTTAGTAGCTAGATGGCTTCCTCTCTCTCGTTTGATTCTCAATACAATGGTGATGTCTACTAGTTACACAACCTTCCTCTTGTATAGACTCGTGTTGGGCCTCCAAGCGTAGAGTTTTGTAGGACAGTAGCAAATTTCCCTCAAGTGGATGACCTAAGGTTTATCAATCCGTGGGAGGCGTAGGATGAAGATGGTCTCTCTCAAACAACCCTGTAACCAAATAACAAAGAGTCTCTTGTGTCCCCAACACACCCAATACAATGGTAAATTGTATAGGTGCACTAGTTCGACGAAGAGATGGTGATACAAGTGTAATATGGATAATAGATATTGGTTTTTGTAATCTGAAAAAATAATATAAAAAACAAGGTAGAAAGTGGTAACAGTGAGTGAAAACGGTATTGCAGTGCTTAGGAACAATTCCTAGGGTTCATAATTTCACTAGTGCAAGTCCTCTCAACAATGATAACATAATTAGATGATATAACAATCCCTCAACATGCAACAAAGAGTCACCCCAAAGTCACTAATAGCGGAGAATAAACGGAGAGATTATTGTAGGGTATGAAACCTCCTCAAAGCTATTCTTTCTGATCGATCTATTAGGATATTCCTATAAGTGTCACAAACATCCCTAGAGTTCATACTAAAATAACACCTTAAGACACACATCAACCAAAACCCTAATGTCACCTAGATACTCTAATGTCACCACAAGTATCCGCGGGTTTGATTATACGATATGCATCACACAATCTCAGATTCATCTATTCAAACCAACACAAAGAACTTCAAAGAGTGCCCCAAAGTATCTACCAGAGAGTTAAGACAAAAATGTGTGCCAACCCCTATGCATAAGTTCACAAGGTCATAGAACCCGCAAAGTTGATCACCAAAACATACATCAAGTAGATCACGTGAATATCCCATTGTCACCACAGATAAGCACATGCAAGATATACATCAAGTGTTCTCAAATCCTTAAAGACTCAATCCGATAAGATAACTTCAAAGGGAAAATTCAATCCATTACAACAAGGTAGAGGGGAGAAACATCATAAGATCCAACTATAATAGCAAAGCTCGCGGTACATCAAGATTGTGCCAAATCAAGAACATGAGAGAGAGAGATCAAACACATAGCTACTGGTATATACCCTCAGCCCCGAGGGTGAACTACTCCCTCCTCATCATGGAGAGCGTCGGGATGATGAAGATGGCCACCGGTGATGATTTCCCCCTCCGGCAGGGTGCCATAACAAGGTACCGATTGGTTTTTGGTGGCTACAGAGGCTTGCGGCGGCGGAACTCCCGATCTAGGTTTATTTCTGGGGGTTTCTATATTTATAGGAATTTTTGGCGCCGAGAACAAGTCAGGGGGGTCCACGAGTCAACAACAAGGATGGAGGACGTGCCCCTGGGGGGGGGGGGGAGGGCGCGCCCTCCAACATTGTGGTTGGCTCGGGACTCTTCTGGCCCAACTCTTTTGCTTCGGGGGCTTCTTCTGGTCCATAAAAAATCACCGTAAATTTTCAGGTCATTTGGACTCCGTTTGATATTCCTTTTCCACGAAACTCAAAAACAAGGAAAAAGCAGAAATTGGCACTGGGATCTAGGTTAACACGTTAGTCCCAAAAATCATGTAAAATAGCATATAAATGCATATAAAACATCCAAGATAGATAATATAATAGCATGGAACAATAAAAATTATAGATACATTGGAGACGTATCAAATGGTCTCCTGGAGATCCATATGATGTAACTCTTTTTGCGGTTTGTTCGTTGGGATCCGATGAACTTTGAGTTTCTGATCAGATCTATCTCCTTTTATCCATGAAAGTTATTTGAGTCTTCTTTGATCTCTTATATGCATGATTGCTTATAGCCTCGTATTTCTTCTCCGATATTTGGTTTTTTTGGCCAACTTGATCTATTTATCTTGCAATGGGAAGAGGTGCTTTGTGATGGGTTCGATCTTACGGTGCTTGATTCCAGTGACAGAAGGGGAACCGACACGTATGTATCATTGCCATTAAGTATAACAAGATGGGGTCTATTTCTACATAAATAGATCTTGTCTACATCATGTCATCGTTCTTATTGCATTACTCCATTTCTCCATGAACTTAATACAATAGATGCATGCCGGATAGTGGTCGATGTGTGGATTAATAGTAGTAGATGCAGGCAGGAGTCGGTCTACTAATCTTGGACATGATGCCTATATAATGATCATTGCCTGGATATCGTCATGATTACTTGAAGTTCTATCAATTGCCCAACAGTAATTCACTTACCCACCGTTTGCTATTTTTCTCAAGAGAAGCCACTAGTGAAACCTACGGCCCCCCGAGTCTCTTCTTTATCATATTTGCCTTTGCGATCTATTTTTTGCTTTTATTTCCAGATCTATTAAACCAAAATACAAAAATACCTTGCTGCATTTTTTTACTTATTTATTTTATCTCGCGTTCCCGTGCGATCTATCTATCAATTTATTACAACTTTCTCATGTCCATTTGCCAATTTCTGGCGCCGTTGTCCGAAAGGGATTGACAAGCCCTTTAATACATCGGGTTGCGAGTATTTGTTATCTGTGTGCAGGTGCCATTCATGCAGTGTTGCGTGGTTCTCCTACTAGTTTGATAACCTAGGTCTCATCACCGAGGGAAATACCTACTGTTGTTGTGCTGCATCATCCCTTCCTCTTTAGGTAAATACCGACGTAGTTCAAGCAGACATCAAAAGGAATTTCTGGTGCCGTTGCCGGGGAGACATCATCAGCATCTACCAGGTTCCTAATCACAAATCTCATCTCCTTGCAATTTACATGATTTTCCATTTGCCTCTCGTTTTCCTCTCCCCCACTTCACAAAAAATTGTCGTTTTATTCGCCCTCTTTTTCGTTCGCAGTTTTCTCGTCAGATCTCTTGTTTGCTATCTCTACTTGTGTTACCATGTGCCTTCTATTTGCTTGCATATTTGCTTGCTAATAATATATTGTTATGGATCTTCGTCCACTTACTAATCTTTTCAAAAGATCCTATTATGATGAACCAATTGCTTGTGAATTGAGTTCACTAGATTATCTTTATGAAGTTTTGCTTGAGTTCTATGAATCTGAAAAAATTGTGATGGAGTGTTAAATAAAGGAATTTATAAAGTGATTCATGATAGCTCCTTGAATGAAAAATATGATTGCTATGATTTTATTATAAATTCTATTAATGTCAATTGTGTTGATGATATGCAAAACCCCAAGCTTGGGGATGCTAATTTTGCTATGTTCACTACTTGTTGCAATGATCATGATTGGGGTGATAATGTTTCTCATGATCTAGAAATTTATTTAAGCCTCATGATGAATATGATATTGATAATAATGTTTTCAATAATATTGAAAGTGGGTTTGGAAGAGCGCCAACTTTAGGTAAAAATAATCCCACATATTTGGAGAGTGTTCAATCTTATGATTTTTTTGATAAAAGTGGGTTTGGAGAGGTCATAGCTTTAGTTGATGATAATCCCACTACCTTGGAAGATTGTAAATTTTTTATGCATGTGGATCATGGAGAGAAAATTTATATGATAGCTATATTGTTTAATTTTATTATGATCCTACATGTAATTACTACGAGAGAGGAAAATATGGTTGTAGAAATTTTCATGTTACTAAATTACCTCTCGTCATGTTGAGATCGTCAATGTTTTATTTCTCTTCTATGCATATTCTAGATATTTCTTGTCTTGATAATTTGTTTTCCTATAAAATCCCTATGCATAGGAAGTATGTTAGACTTAAATGTGTTTCTCACATGCTACATGATGCTCTCTTCATGTTTCAATTACTTTCTTTCACGTGAGCATCATTGAAATCTTATGCCTAGCTAGGGGCATAAAACAATAGCGCTTGTTGGGAGGCAACCCAATGAATAAAATTTATTTTTGTCCTTTTATTTATGTTCTTGAGTGTTTGCACAATTATTCTACTGTTATGATTGTGTTTTTTGTGTTTTAGTTAGTGTTTGTGCCAAGTAAAGCCATTAGGATCTTGTTGGGTGATAGTTAATATGATCTTGCTGAAAAACAGAAACTTTTGCGCTCATGTAAATAATTCTAATTTTTAACAAGGGCATGATAAAATACCCATTCTTTTTGTAGAAGATTAATATACAAATTTATCACGTTTTCCTAATTTCTCAGAATTTTTGGAGTTACAGAAGTGTTTGTAATATCCAGATTGCTACAGACTGTTCTGTTTTTGACAGATTCTGTTTTCTTTGCGTTGTGTGCTTGTTTTGATGATTCTATGGTTTTCTTTGAAGAGTTTTTGCCGTAGAAAAGTTGTAATATAGTAGATATAATGCAAGAATATGAATGGGTTTCAACAGTACTTATAGTAGTTATTTGTTTTCTTATACTAACGGATCTCACGAAGATTTTGTTGAGTTTTGTGTGATTGAAGTTTTCAAGTTTTAGGTGATGTTATGATGGATGAAGGAATAAGGAGTAAGAGCCTAAGCTTGGGAATGCCCATTCCATCCCAAGCTATTATCCAAATAGAAGCATGCAACTAAGCTTCGGGATGCCCGAGTGGCATCCCCTCTTTCTTCTAACGACCATCGGTATTTTACTCGAAGCCATACTTTTATTCGTCACATAGTATGAGTTTTGCTTGGAGCATCTTGTATGATATGAGTCTTTACTTGTTTTTATTTTAGTTTGAAGTCTTGAATCTTTTATGGACACACCTATTTGAGAGAGCCAAAATTCATGACTTGTTAGAATTGCTCTCTATGCTTCACTTAAATCTTTATGAGCTATGGAATTGCTCTAGTGCTTCGCTTACATCTTTTTGAGCACGGTGTGCTTTAGTATTTTTGAAGAAATACTCTCTTGCTTCTCTTAGATTTATTTGAGAGTTATTAATTTTTTTAAGAAATTATCTCTTGCTTCTCTTAAATTAATTTGAGAGAAATAAATATTATGCTCATGATCTTCACTTATATTTGTTTGAGCTTGTCAAAAGCAACACATGAAAATTAGTTCCAAAGTGATAATATCCAAGGAGGATATAATAAAAACTTTCATGAAGATCATTGGACAAAATAAACTTGATTCCTTGTAGTAGTTTTGAGATATGACGATGTGATATGTGAGTCATGTTGATGAGTAATTATGCTTTAGTAAGAGTATTGGTGTTAAGGTTTGTGATTCCCTATGCAAGCACGAGCATCAATAGTTATGCAATGAAATTACATCCTACTTGTGGTGCATTATTTGGTGCTAAATATGCTTAATGCTCACTTATGAGATTTTTCGTTTCTTGGTTGGTCGCTTCTCAATCTTTTGCTAGCCTTCATTTTGCACTAAGTATGATCCCTTCTTGTGCATCCAAAATCCGTTAAACCAGCTTTGCCACATGAGTCCACCATACCTACCTATATGCGGTATTTCCGTGCTGTTCTAAGCAAATTTGTATGTGCCATTTCTAATTTTCAAAACAAATTTCTCTTTTGTGTGCTCGTACCGCTCACGAAATGGTAGGGGATGGCTAATATATTTCCATGCTAGATATGTTATTCCCACGATGAGTGTTTATTCACTTTTCATTGCACGAGAGTAAGGCAAAGGTATTAGGGATGCCTAGTCTTGAAATGAAAATTGAATTTACTTTATGTTGTCAAACAATAAATTCCTTGGAAAGTGTTGGTATGAAGGCACCCATGGATATGGCTAGCCATGGAAAGTGAAAGTATGGTTGAAAAAGGAATAAACTTTAATTTCTGTTTGGGAACCGCCTATGATATATCTAGCATGGAAAGTATTGGGAACTACTCGATCGTTCTCGTTGACAGGAAAAGCATGCCTCCCAAAATGTTTTTATCTCCATCTTTTCCGCTTTGAGCTCTTGCACCTCTACAAATCCCTACTTCCCTCCATGAAGGGCCTTCCTTTTTCTTTATGCAATTTTTATTTTTAATTTGAGTCTCCATCTTCTCTTATAAGGCACCAACTAAGGGGCACTATGATCGTACTTGAGCATTGGGTATAGCTAATATGAGAGTGTGTTTCATGAATGGATCAATGATTGAGCATAATGGGTTAGGGATAACTTATTTTAGCGTTGATACTCTGGAAGACATGGTTGCTTGTTGATATGCTTGAGTATTTAAGTCTCATGTCAAAACTAGACTATTGCTTTGAACCATATAAAAGTCCAAATGTCCATGCTATAAAAGAAAGAATATGTGATGAACATGTTAGGCAGCATTCCACACCAAAAATTTTGTTTTTATCATTTACCTACTCGAGGACGAGTAGGAATTAAGCTTGGGGATGCTGATACGTCTCCAATATATCTATAAATTTTTATTGTTCCGTGCTGTTATATTATCATTCTTGGATGTTTTACAATCATTTTATAGTCATTTTATATCATTTTTTTGGTACTAACGTATTGACATAGTGCCGTGCCAGTTGCTGTTTTTTGCATTTTTTTACATCGCATGAAAGCAATACCAAACGGAGTCCAAACGCAGCTAAACTTTTTGTGGAATTTTTATGGACCAGAAGTCACCCATTGGGCCGGAGAAGCACCTGGGAGGTGCCCCGAGGGGGGCACAACCGACCAGGGCGCGCCTGGGCCCCCAGGCATGCCAAGGTGAGTTGTGCCCACCTCGGTGGCCTCCTGAACCGCCTCTTTGCTCTATAAATACCCCAATATTCCAGAAACCCTAGGGGAGTGGACAAAAATCTATTCCAGCCGCCGCAAGTTCCAGAACCACCAGATCCAATCTAGACACCATCATAGAGGGGTTCGTCATGTCCATTGGTGCCTCTCCGATGATGCATGAGTAGTTCTTTGTAGACCTACGATCTGTAGTTAGTAGCTAGATGGCATGTAAGTAGACAAGAATAAAAGCTTGGCAATGTAAGAAGAACTCTTCTTTCGAAGATCATCATTGATTGCTTTTAGGAACCCATGCTCTTGCTCTAAATTTAGCTTCTCAAAGCATAGCATCTCATGAGTTCTTAGAAGCTCTTGATGATCCTCTAGAGTTGTTTCATGAGCTAACTTAAGAGTGTTTAGTTCTTTAGTTAGACGCCCAATCTCCTTCTTATCATTGTCATTCGTTCCATCTTGATTAGCATGATTAATAGCAATTTCATCATAGTTTTCAGCACTAGTGTTGTCAACAAGTAAATCATCATCACCTAGCAAATCATCTTCATCACTATTGAAATCAACATACTCGGGGTGTGATACCTTTGGGCCTTTAGCCATGAAGCATCTTCCAATTCCTTCATTTGGTGAGTCAAATATGTTGTAGGATTTGGATGACACAAGTGCAGGACCGGCAACACCTTCATCTTGAGTATATTCGGAGTCGGAATGTTAACTTCTGTCGGATTAGTTGTCGGAGTCGGAGCCGGATACCCATTCACCAATGTGAGCTTGATGTCTTCGTCTTGTGTAGATCTTTGATGACTTGTCCTTCCTTTCTGACTCCTTGCTTCTACGAGAGGGTCTTCATTCATAACGGTCATCTCTACTCCTTCTCTCTGTTGGTGGTGATTCATCTCTTTTACTTCTCCTTTTGGGTGAATCTTCTCTTCTTTTGTATGGAGCCGTACACTCATTGGAGTAGTGTCCAGGTCTTCCACAATTGTAGCAATTGCGATCACGACTAGAAGATCTTTTGTCATTGTAGGACCTTGACTTGGAACTTATCTCTTTGCTTCTATCCTTGTAGAATTTGTTGAAGTTCTTCACCATTATGCTCAATTATTCATTGAAGACTTGTTTCTCACTTGATGTTGTAGGAGCATCACATGAAGCTTTATAAGCACCACTTGAGTTGTTGTGAAGCTCTTCCTTATCCTTGAGTGACATCTCACGAGCTACGAGTCTGTAGTTAGTAGCTAGATGGCTTTACTCTAGCACTTGATCAATAAAAGGCAGAGGGTAATGATCTTTTCTAGTTGCTTTTTTTGATTTTCTAAAATCAATTACCATTCTATAACCTGTAACAATTCTTTGTGGAATAAGTTCATTCTTATCATTAGGAACAATAGTAATACCTCTCTTTTTAGGGACACAATGAACAGGACTTACCCATCTACTATTAGCTATGAGATAGATTATACCTGCTTCTAGAAGTTTTAATATTTCCATTCTTACCACTTCTTTCATCTTCGGATTTAACCAATGTTGGTGATCAACAACGGGTTTAGCATCAGGTTCCATATTAATTTTGTGCTGACATAGAGTGGGACTAGTGCCCTTTAAATCATAAAGAGTATATCCAATAGCAGCTCGGTGCTTCCTTAGAACTTTCAATAATCTTTCATGAAGATAAGCATATTTCAAAGTGTCTGGCAATTGTTTTAATTCAATCACAGGATAAACTTTAGGTGGAGGAGGACCTCCTAGAGTTTTAATAGGAAAATTGTGTTTAAGCAAAGGACGTTGTTCAAAGAAAATCTTATCTATTTCATTTCTTTCATGCATATGTAAATCATTTTCATGGTCTAGCAAATATTGTCCTAGTGGATCAGTAGGAGGCACAACAATAGAAGCAAGACCGATTAATTCATCTTTACTAGGCAATTCTTTTTGATGAAGTTTTCTACTAAACTTGGAAAAATTAAACTCATGAGACTCATCACCAAAACTAACACCGACAATTTGTTTCTCACAGTATATTCTAGCATTAACGGTGTTCAAGAAAGGTCTACCAAAGACAATGGGACAGAAGTCATCTTGTGGGGAACCAAGAACAAGAAAATCAATAGGGTATTTTATTTTCTGACACAAGACTTCAACATGTCTAACAATCCTAATTGGTGATATAGTGTCTCTATTAGCAAGTTTAATAGTAACATCTATGTCTTCTATCTCTGCGGGTGCTATGTCATTCATAATTTCTTGATATAAGGAATAAAGAATAGCACACACGCTAGCACCTATGTCACATAAACCATGATAAGAGTGAGCTCCTATTTTAACCGAGACAATGGGCATGCCAACAACAGGTCTATGTTTATCCTTTTTATCAGGTTTGGCAATTCTAGCAGCTTCTTCACAGAAGTAAATAACATGCCCATCTACAGTTTCTTCCAAGAGATCTTTAACCATAGCATTACTAGGTTCTACTTTAATTTGTTCATCAGGTTTAGGTGTTCTAATATAGCTTTTGTTGACCACAGTTGAAACTTTACCATGTTCCTTTATCCTAACAGGGAAAGGTGGTTTCTCAATATAAGCAGTAAGAACAACTGGATCTACATTATAAATTATAGTTTCTTCTTTAACCGGTACCAGTTCTTTAATTTCTTATTTAATAGTTTTTTTAGAAAAGGAGGATGACCCCCGGCCTTTGCATCTGGAAGATGCATGCGGCCATTTTATTGATTATTCTTGAGGACCTTACAAAGTAGTACAACAATATGCCTGAATCTGCCATCTTGGCAACATCTGCCGCTACTCCAATCCATATGATGAAGGGGTGCAAGCTGGGCCAAATACCCAGACCTCTCACCTAAGCCTAACATCTAAAGCCGAAGGCCCCGACTGAGCCATATATCAGGTCCGGGGCACAAACCTGTCTCACGCACTCACATGTGTCGTCGCCGCAATCTTCCACTGGTCCATCTTCAGAGCAGATTGAGGTGCCAACCTTGGTAGGTGCCTCCGCCATCGACGCCACCATGACACCAAATGATGACCTCCACCTATGCGAGTCCATTCCAAGCAACAGGCGCAGATCCATGCTAGGATAGGGCCGCACCACTGCCGTCGCCCACCACCCACAAGCGCCACACAACCCCAAGGTTCCCAAAGCGGCGCCTTCAAGAAGGGAACGACGCCGTGAGCATCGTCACCGCCCAACAAAGTTAGGGCTTTCTCCCGGGAGACCCAGGGGAAGGGGAAGTGAGGGGATCAGTCCATACCGATGCCTCCGAGGAGGGGAACGACGCCCTCAGGCGTCGCGCTCAATGCGGCCGACCATGGCCGACCAGGGATTTCGCCCGAACTAGATCCTCGCCACCAGTAGCGCCTCATGTACAGAACTGGCGACCCAAGGAAGTGCGGCCCGACGAGGCTGGCCCGCACGCCGAACAGGAGAGGAGGGGAGGCACCAGATCACGCGAACCAGCCACCGCAGAAACCACCGCCGGCCGCCAACGACCACCGTATCCCGCTACCCGCGCGGCCGGGACGCCTGATCCACCGCCCGCACGGCTGCTAGTCGGCCGTGCCATACCAATGGAGCTGCCGCTCCAGATCCGGGGTTCCCCACCCAGAGGCAGGGCAACCGAGGCCCCGCCGCCACCATCCTTGGCACCCCGGGCTTGCCCGGCGGCTGCCTCAGGCGGCGGCAAGGAAGGGAAGAGGAGGAGGGGCGGCTAGGGAGGAGGAGGAGGGGCGGCTAGGGAGGAGGAGGAGGGGCGGCTAGGGTTTGGAGGGAGGAGGAGGAGGGCGGCTAGGGTTTGGAGGGAGGAGGAGGAGGGACGGCTAGGGTTTGGAGGGAGGAGGAGGAGGGGCGGCTGGGAGGGAGGAGGAGGAGGAGGGGCGTAACACTTCTCTTTAGGGAGATCAACATGAGTAGCAAATGATTCACAAAAGGAAGCTACTATCTCAGAGTCAAGTCCATATTTAGTGCTAAATTTTTGAAAAGCATCGGTATTCATAAAAGATTTAACACAATCATACTTAAGTTTAATACCTGACTCTTTACCTTCGCCGGGTTCCCAATCTTTAGAGTTGCATTTAATTCTTTCCAAAAGATTCCACCGAAATTCAATAGTCTTCTTCATAAAAGAACCAGCACAAGAAGTATCAAGCATGGTTTGATCATTATGAGAAAGCCGAGCATAAAAATTCTGGATAATAATTTCTCTTGAGAGCTCATGATGGGGGCATGAGTGTAACATTGACTTAAGCCTTCCCCAAGCTAGAGCGATACTTTCTCCTTCACGAGGCCAAAAATTATATATATAATTCCGATCACGATGAACTAGATGCATAGGATAATTTTTTTGATGGAACTCCAATTTCAATCGATTCCAATTCTAGGATCCAATATCGTCGCATAGACTATACCATGCCAATGCTTTTCCCTTAAAAGATAAAGGGAAAACCTTCTTCATAACTTCATCTATGGGTAAACCTACAAGCTTGAACAATCCACAAATTTGTTCTACATATATCAAGTGCATATCAGGATGTTCGGTTCCGTCTCCTGCATAAGGATTAGCTAGAAATTGTTATATCATACCCGAAGGAATTTCATATTCAATATTTTCAGTAGGTGTAGTAGGTTGAGGGGTAGCTAATTGTGGTTCCGGTCAAGGTGAAGATACCCCGAACAAACCCCTCAAAGGATTGTTTTCCATAGTAACAAGTGACAATAAATTTCAGCACACTATATAAATGTTTCCTTACCAAATTCCACTTATCAATGGCGCTTCACTCCCCGGCAACGGCGCCAGAAAATAGCCTTGATGACCCACAAGTATAGGGGATCAGTTGTAGCTCTTTTCGATAAGTAAGAGTGTCGAACCCAACGAGGAGCAGAAGGAATTGACAAGTGGTTTTCAGCAAGGTAATGTTTGCAAGCGCTGAAATTGTAAGTAGCATAGTAGTTTGATAGCAAGATAGTTTGTAATGAGCAAGTAACGATAATAGTATTAAAAGTGCAGCAAGGTAGCCCAATACTTTGGAGGCAAAGGACAGGCCAAAACAGTTTCTTATGATAAGCAAAGCGTTCTTGAGGGTACACGAGATTTTCATCTAGTCACTTTCACCATGTTGGCTTAATTTGTGTTCGCTACTTTGATAATTTGATATGTGTGTGGAACGGTTCTTAGGTGCTGTTCTTACTTGAACAAACCTCCTACTTATGATTAACCCTCCCACAAGCATCCACAATTACGAGAAAAGTATTAAGAATAAATTCTGACCATAGAATTAAACTTTTGGATCCAATCGGTCCCTTATGGAATAGCACATAAACTGGGATTTAAGCTTCTGTCACTCTCGCAACCCATCATCTAATTGCTACTCCACGATGCATTCCCTTAGGCCCAAATATGGTGAAGTGGCATGTAGTCGACGTTCACATGACACCACTAAGGGAATCATACATACTATCAAAATATCGAACACATATCAATTTCACATGATTACTTGCAACATGATTTCCCCATGACCTCAAGAACAAAAGTAACTACTCACAAATGATAATCATGCTCAAGATCAAAGGGATATTAAATAGCATAGTGGATCTGAACATATAATCTTCCACCAAATAAACCATATAGTAATCAACTACAAGATGTAATCAACACTACTAGTCACCCACAAGCACCAATCTATAGTTCTGGTAACAAGATTGAACACAAGAGATGAACTAGGGTTTGAGATGAGATGGTGTTGTTGAAGATGTTGATGGAGATTTCCCTCCCCAAGATGGGAGAGTTGTTGGTGATGATGATGATGATGATTTCCCCCTCCGGGAGGGAAGTTCCCCCGGCAGAATCGCTCCGCCGGAGGGCAAAAGTGCTCCTACCCAAGTTCCACCTCGAGATGGCGGCGCTCTGTCCCGAAAGTCCTATCCTCATTTTTTCTAGGTCAAAATGACTTATATACCAAATGATGGGCACCGGAGGTGGCCCTGGGTGCGCACAACCCACCAGGGCGTGCCTGGGCTCCCTGGCGCGCCCAGGTGGGTTGTGCCCACCTGGTGGGCCCCCTCTGGTACTTATTTGCTCCAATATTCTTAATTTATTCCATAAAAATTATCCGTGAAGTTTCATCTTGTTTGGAGTTGTGCAGAATAGGTAGCCTGACGTAGCTTTTCCAGGTCCAGATTTCTAGCTGCCGGAATTCTCCCTCTTTGTGTATACCTTGCATATTATGAGAGAAAAGGCATTAGAATTACTCAAAAAAGCATTATTATGGATAAAAACATCATAAATAATAGTAGGAAAACATGATGCAAAATGGACGTATCATTGACCCCTTTGTGCTTTCCATAACTCTGATTCTTGCACAAAGCATAATGCTTATATTCTTCCCACGTATGAGATTGATCTATCCACCAAAAGAATTCCTTAGAATAGATTTGATGCAAAAAACTTAGGGTTAGGTTTCTACCAAACTCATCTCGGACCAACTGATCTGAGGATCTCGGTCACGCCGATTGGCCATGGCCATCGCCCAAGTGCAACTCGGTCTGACCGAAGTGTACTCGTCGCTGAGACCGAAATCACTTTCTCTGTGAAACCCTAGCATCTTAGAGCCACCGAACTGCATTTGAGTCTCACCGAAACTGTGTGTTTAGACTCTGTTAGTGCTGCGGTGTCACCGAGTTTGTCAAATCAGTAGCTCCAAAATGCTTTATGTAGAGAACTAAAATTAAGTTTTTGTCTCAATATTTTTGCAAAATAAGCTGCACTTTGTGATGCTCATCCACTCTATCTATACCCAACTATTCACAGGGTCAGTTTCAGCTATGTCAGATGGCAGTGATAGTCAGAACAAGTCTGAAGAGAAGCTCAACCTCAGTGAGGGCACTAGTCCCTCAAGCAATTATGATGAGGGGAGCAGAAGCAGTCCCAGCAACTTGCCTAAGGCAGCCACCAGGACAAGGAAGAAGAGAACATCTAAATCTGATGATGAGGACTTTGTTATTGAGGAGCAAGTGGCCTCCAAGAAGAAAGTACTCAAGAAAGAGTATGTTGCTGCTGCAACAAAGCCCAGAATGCCCAAGGAAGATCCACCTAGGAGAGCTCCAATGTCCGAAGTTAGAATCTCAACCCAGGAAACTATGAAGTTCACTTTTGGAACAATCTGATGATGGTGAGGCTGTTGGCAAGAAGAATAAGAGGGCAAGAACCACTACTGCTAAGGTGCTTGGAAATCCTTCCATGATGAAGATGAGGAGGAGGAAGAGCCAATTGCACCTCCTACAAAGACTCATAAGCTTATGGGGGATGCCATAAGGACCGGGGCTGCTCCATCTAAGCCCAAGTCTGCCCCCAAGCCTCTAGCTCAATCTCAAGCTTCCAAACCATCTGCACCAAAGAGATCTACCAGGAACATCCCTGCCGCTGAAAAGAATAAGGCCCCAGTGCCTCAAGCTCAAGAAGAAGAAGAGCCACTAGTGCTCAGAAAACTCAAGCCCAAGATTCCAGATGTTGCGGGATTTCCACGGCCACCTATGGGACCGGGTGGCCCATTGTTGGTTCGGTAGGGGGATGGCGCGTTGCACAAAGAGCAGACCAGCGTACGACAGCACGGCAGAGAGAACACAAGCGATTTACCCAGTTTCGGGCCGCCGCGAGGCGTAAGACCCTACTCCTGCTTTAGTGGATTGATGGAAGAATGAATTTGGTGGTGCGTATTACACTTGCGCGACAAGGGTTGCCTCATGGGTGCAGCGTGTGTGTGGTGGCTTGGGGTTGTCAACTTTCCAACCTTCTAACCCCTCCTACGAGTGCCATGGGCCTCCTTTTATAGATAAATGGGTCACCACAGTGGGAAAGTGGTCATTATCTACTGATATGATAGCGAATAGTGCTATCATACCTAACTCTGCAGGCTGATAGGGTGCATTAAATGCGCCGCTGAGTGTCACATCACTGGTCGCCCGACTGTCTTGCCAGCTCCGCACCTACTCTCTTGACACATCGCATGACGACTGTCATCTATAGGCTTCTCTGTAGGAGATGGCTGCCACTTAATCATCTTGCGGCTTGACACCGCACTGATCGACGACGTGAGTCGTGCTTGAGTGGTTGGTGGGGTGGTTTTGCCCCCGCGAGCCCCGGCAGGATCTTCTGGGGAGCCTCGGTTGCTTGCTTCTGGTGGCGGCCTCGCCCCTTGCCGATCTCGCTTGCCTGGCAAGGGAGGCCCTTCTCTTACCGATATCTTGCTCCTTAGGCTCAATCTTGGTCCTTCTGAGGTGCATGTTGGTTCTTCAAATCTCTTAGTCCTCCAATCTCTGACTTAAGCTAGTGCTTCAATCTTGATCTTGTGCCTGTGCACAGTTGGTCAATAGACCTAGGGTTTGTTGCACCGACAGAAGCCCCCAGGCCTGCCCCGAATGCGCTGCTGAGCATCGTTGGGGTAGGGCCTAATAAGTGCACATGCAAGGTTGCTGAAGGGGTTGGCCCCTTAAGTTTTCCGTTGTTGCTTCATCTGCCTTGATTCCGGGCCAGTTTATGGCTTTCCCGCACGTGGCATAAAGCCAATAGTGGTGGGGTTGCTCTAGTAATGGCCCGTGAATGACTTTAACGCACGGGGTAGAAACTGCCAATTTACTCTTCCGACAACGCGCCCTTATCCTTAGCCACGTATGCAGGATGCATCGCACGAGGTAGGTAACGCAGGCGCGTGGCATGGGAGGGTACCTTGGAAAGGGGCCCGTCCATCTTGAATTGGCGGAGGAGGGTGGTGGCCACCTGTGGATGGAGCAGCTGCCCTTCCTCGTCTGGCCTATAAAAGGGGAGGAGCGGAGGAAGGCAGAGTCATCCATCTCTGTGGTCTTCCTCTCCACTTCTTCCATTTCTACTGGCGATGCCGAAGGGAAGAGCCTGGGGCCAGCCCTCTAGCTCCTGTTTGGGATCTCCATTGGATCTGAAAGGAAGGTTCGAGCGGTGCGGCGCTGACGCCGGTAGTGGCAACCCCGGCACGTTTCCCGCTGGGTCGCCCGTGGCCTTGTCTTTAGTGGGAGGGGATGTGACCAACACCACGTCGCGGCTCAAGATGGGAACAACGCATGGTAGTCGACCGCCCCTCATTCTTCTTCCCTTCGCGGCATCGGGGAGGAGCCGTAGAAGAGATTCGCCGCTAACAGGGGCGAATCTGGCTCCTCCTGGACGCGGTTTTCTTCATCGGAGAGGAAGGTTCCTTGCTTCCTCACACGTCTTTGGGATGTGCGGTGACTTCTAATGCCAGGGCTCCCGGGGACGACCATGCTCTCCGTGGGAGGGCTTAGAGAGCATGGCGCCCGGCATGGTGGTCGCACCGAGGTCTTCGAGTGGTAGTGATGTGGATGGCAGCGGCAACCCACGACGCGTCAAGAACGAGGACGACCGTTCCGACGAGTCGTGTTAGCCGGTGACTCCGTGCCACCCATCTAGTCCTCCGGCAGCATCACCATCCACGCCTGCCCTCCGGTTTCTTCCTCCTTATTAGGGGGCGGCGCCGCCCTAATCCTGGGGAGGCACCGAATCCCAGCTATGCGCGCCTCCGGCCCCTTCGACCTCTTCCTGCAGGAGATGGACAGGGGCAAAGGCGTAACGGGGCACTTATCTTTTTTCGATCTTAAACTTGTAGGCAATTGCCAAATTTTAATTCAAATAATGTAATCCCTTCATCCATGCCTGTGTTCTATAATGATTGTACTTGTATCTGCATGTCAATGAAAGAAATAAACCTTGCAGAGAACTCGTGCATGTATATGTCCATGCAGAGGTGGAGTTCCTCTTTACTGTAATTAAACGAGTTTTCCTGGCAGGATATCCTGCCGGCACCCTTCTTGTCTGCCGGAGAACCATGCCTGCCGGGGAACAAAATGAGGTGCCAGCCCCCCGCCCACTCCCTTTTCACCAAGGGCCACGGCGACCATCCAGGCCGAAGCAGCGTTCGAGCCAAGGATGGGAGCACCCTGGTTTCAAGAGAGCGGCGAGGTTTCTCTATGCAGAAGTTATAGCTTACAGAACACTAATGGACAAGAGGTAAACTTATCTGTTTGGCTTGCCGGGGATCACGGTGCCGTGCAATCTTCTCGGCCCTTGTCGGAGTCAAGTTCACGGCAGGAACCTACAACTCCATGTAGATGAGAATGAATGCAGGATGCAATCCTATCTATATGCATACGCAAATGCTCATGAAATGCTTATGCAGTGATTTGGGTGTGCTCGTGCATGCATGCGATCTAGACTGGGGCCCCCCACAGTGCTTCTTTATTTTATCTTGCACGGGGTCATCGCCCCAGCTTTGTACAAGGGGTTACATGCAACTGAGGCAAGGCCTATACAAAAGGGTGGCTGCCGGGCAGTGCCCGGCACCCTCGCACCTTACGAGTAGTACTTACGGAGATGCTCAATATTCCATGAGTTTTGCAACTGTGTGCCATCCCTGGTCTCCAGGCAGACTGCGCCAGGTTTGGTGACTCGTACCACCCGGTAAGGGCCTTCCCACTTCGGTGATAACTTGTTTGTACCCTTGGCGAACTGAACGCACCTAAGGACAAGGTCACCTTCCTCAAAATATCGGGCGTGAACCCTGCGGCTATGATAGCGATGCATGGCTTGCTGGTAGCGTGCAGCACGCGTAGCATCCCGGAGACGGTTCTCCTCAAGTAGCACAGTGTCGTCACGCTGGTGCTGATCTTGCGCTATTTCGTCGTAGGCAAGCACTCGAGGGGACCCGTAAATGAGTTCCATGGGGATAACTGCTTCTGCCTCGTAGACTAGGGAGAAGGGAGTCTGCCCGGTAGCTCGGTTAGGTGTCGTTCTGAGGGACCAGACAACTACCGGCAGCTCCTCAATCCACCGCCTGCTGTGTTTCTGCAGTGTATCAAAAGTTCTTGTCTTGAGTCCACGAAGCACTTCAGTGTTCGCCCTCTCAGCTTGCCCATTGCTCCGGGTGTGTGCCACAGAAGCGACTGAGATTTTGCATCCGAGGGTGTGAACATATTGCATGAAGGCGTGGCTCGTGAACTGGGTGCCGTTGTCAGTGATGATCCTTGCCGGAACTCCGAAATGATACACCAATTCTTTCAAGAACTTGATAGCTGACTGAGCAGTCACCTTTCTCACGGCAGTCACTTCCGGCCACTTTGTAAACTTGTTGATGGCAACGAACAAGAATTCAAAGCCCCCGATTGCTTGGGGGAAGGGGCCGAGAATATCGAGCCCCCAAACCAAAAATGGCCATGATAGAGGAATTGTCTGAAGGGCTTGGGCAGACAGGTGTGTTCTCTTGGAATGGAACTGACAGGCTTCACATTTCGTGGCGAGCTCAACTGCATCTTGGAGGACTGTGGGCCAATAGAATCCTTGCCGGAATGCTTTCCCAACTAATGCCCTTGATACAATGTGTGAGCCACACATTCCTCTATCAATCTCAGCCAGTAGTTCCTTTCCATCCTCCCGGCAAACACACTTCAATTTCACACCGTCGGGCCTCCTTCTGTACAGAGTGTCATTGACAAACTGATACATACTAGCCCTCCGGGCTACTCTTTCAGCTTCATCATGATTGCCAGGGAGTTCTTCGGTTTGGAGGAAGTGGACAATGTGCCTTGCCCAAGTTGGAGCCTGGGGTTCGGCAACGAGGACTAGCGGCACCTCCTCGGTTGGGGAGGACCAGCCTCGTTCACGGGGTCCATAGGCCCGATTGGAGGGGGTGGTTCGATAGGCTATGAGGAGTTGTTTCCGGTAGGGTCTCTGCCGGGAGAGGCTTACCGTAGTCCAACTTTCTCCTTTTGTGGGCCATTGTGGCTAGTGATACGGAGGGTTGAGAGAGATGGAGAACAAAAGTTCCTGGTTCCACAGGAAGCTTCTGTGCAGCACACTTTGACAGGTGATCAGCTATGCTGTTTTTCGCACGGGGTACGTGCTCTGTTTGCTACCCGTCAAAGTGCTCCTCCAACCTCCTTTCCTCGACGTATGCTTCCATAAATGGGCTTTGGTAATCCTTGTTGACTTGTCTCACCACAAGTTATGAATATCCTCGAATGATCAGCTTCTTGACTCCCAATTTTGCTGCAATCCTGAGCCCGGCAAGGAGCCCTTCATACTCTGTTGTATTGTTGGTGGCTTATTCCCTGGCAAAGTGCACCTGGACGACGTACTTCAAGTGCTCCCCATAGGGGGAAACAAGAAGCACGGCAGCCCCGACACCTTGTAGGGAAAAAGCACCATCAAAATACATAATCCATTCTTGGGGTGATTCCTTGCTGGGGAGAGTTGTCTCTGTTCTTTCCTCATCAGGGGTTGGCGTCCATTCTGCAATAAACTCTGCCAATGCCCTGCTCTAAATAGTTGAAGTGCTCTCAAACTTCAAACCAAAGCTGGATAACTCCAAAGCCCATTCCACTATTCTGCCAGTTGCCTCAGGGTTTCGGAGTATCCTTTGCAACAGGAAACGAGTGACAACCGTGATCTCATGGGCTTGGAAGTAGTGGCGCAGTTTCCTTGAGGCCATAATGAGGCCAAAGATAACCTTTTCACGCCTGAGTACCTCAATCTAGCCCCTTGCAACAAGGAGCTGACGAAGTACACTGGGCGTTGCACCACTTTATTCCTTGCCGCATCTTTGGGGCTGCTCTCATTGCCGTGCCCATTGCTGCCCTAATCCTTTTCTGACTCTGCCGTGATCTGGCCACTTTCTGCCTCATCCACTTCTCGCTGTGCTACCAAGGCTGCACTGACCACTTGGTTGGTTGCCGCCAAGTATAGCAACAATGGTTCTTGTGGTTTGGGTACAACCAAGGTGGGTACAGACGACAGGTAGGCTTTTAACTCTTGTAGAGCTGCATCTGCCTCCGGGGTCCACTTCATAGGTCCCGCCTTCTTCAAAACCTTGAAGAACGGCAGGGCACGCTTGGTAGACTTGGAGATGAGTCTGCTTAGCACGGCAACACATACCGTCAAGAGCCTCACATCCTTAACTGTCCTTGGTGCTTGGATCTGCTCAATGGCCTTGATCTTGTCGGGGTTGGCTTCAATCCCCCGATGGGATACGAAGAACCCAAGTAGCTTGCCGGAGGGAACACCAAATACACACTTCTTTGGATTAAGTTTCAGATTGATCTTGCGCAGATTAGCAAATGTCTCCTCCAAATCTTGGATAAGGGTGGCCTTATCCTTAGTATTAACCACAATATCATCCATATAAGCTTCTATATTTCTGTGCAACTGTGGCTAAAAACCAATCTGGACTGCCCTTGCAAAAGTGGACCCGACACTCTTTAATCCGAACGGCATGCGGACAAAGCAGTACATACCACATGGAGTGATGAATGATGTCTTCTCTTCATCTTCCTTAGACATGAAGATCTGATGATATCCTGAGTATGCATCCAGAAAGGAGAGCAAATCACATCTCGAAGTAGAATCCACGATCTGGTCGATGCGTGACAAGGGAAATGGGTCCTTCGGGCAAGCTTTGTTGAGGTCTGTGAAATCAATGCAAAGCCTCCACTTGCCATTAGCTTTCCGGACCACTACTGGATTTGCCAACCATGTAGGATGCAGTACTTCTCTAACCAAACCAGCTGCCTCTAACTTCTTGACCTCTTCGGCAATGAACTGCTGCCTCTCCAAGGCCTGCTTCTGTACTTACTTCTTGATGGGTCGGGCATGTGGGCAGACAACAAGGTGGTGCTCAATTACCTCCCTGGGAACACCAGGGATATCAGATGGTTGCCAAGCAAACACATCGATTTTCGCCCGCAGGAAGGCAACGAGCGCGCTTTCCTATTTGTCATCGAGGGTGGCGCTGATAGTGAAAGTACCATCAACGCCAGCCAGCTGTGCCGGGACCTTCTTCACTTGGGGTGTAGTAACCTTGGATCTCTTGCTGTTGGAACACTTCGGCACGTCGTCAACGGGTGCCGTGCACTCGGAGGGGGCACGCTTCTCGGACTCCTCGCCGGAGGTCCTACAACCCCTCTTCTTTCCTTTGCTTTCCTTAGCGGGAACTGCTGCTACCGCAACCTCTACTACAACTGCATCCTGATACATCTTGTCCACACAGATAATTGCATCCTTCTCATCTGACGGTATAGGGAGGACTCCCAATGGCCCAGGCATTTTCTGGGTGTTGTAAGCATAGTGGGATGCTACCATGAACTTGGCCAGGGCTGGTTGTCCAAGAATCCCATTGTACGGCAGGGGGAGATCAACCACATCAAACACAATCTTCTCAGTTTGAAAGTTCAGCTCTCCCCCAAACGTCACCGACAACGTACACTACAAAAAATACACTTCTGTGATGATACGTGTATGTCACAGTAGGTTGCGTTTTCTGTCATGCATGTACATCCATGACGATTTTATGACAGAATGAAGATAGTCATACCTGTGCTGTCGTAGAAGTGTTCCATGACATTACCAAAATTATCATCACAGAAGTGTCCACTTCCATGACGATAAATCGCGCGTCACAGAAGTTCTTTCGTCAAGGGTGACCAACACGTGGCATGCACCGTAACAGAACGCCGTTAAGCTATCGGGCCGGGTTTTGGATCCGATAACCCGTTAACAGCCCCGACCAATGATGATTTTCCATGTGTAAAATCATCATTGGCTGGAGGAAACACATGTCGGCTCATCGCTGGGACAGATGTCATCCACTCATTGGACAGAAGGTGCCTATGATACGTCGACACGTGGCACGGCCCAACAGAGGCCCATTCCTATGAAAAGGCCGGCCCGTTTGACTTGGTCAAAAGGTGGCGGGCTGGCCCATGGAAAGCCTGTTAACGGCCTGTTCGCATATAGCCCATTTACAGCCTGCTAACCCAAGGCCCGTTATGCCCTATTCGAATTAGGCCCAGTAGCATCATCTGGGCCATCCAATATGATTCCAGCCCATTTTCACTTCTGGCCCATGTATGGCCCATGACGTCTTTCGGCCCATATGAGGCCCTATGTAACTCTTGGCCTATTAACGGCCCGTGTGAAACTGGCCCGTAATGAACAGTGTATCACTTTACACCCATTAACGGCCCGTGGTGAAACTGCCCCGTAAAGAACAGTGTATCACTTTATACCCATTAACGGCCCGTTATTCCGTTGGGCCGTTTCCAGCCCATGTTATCTTTCGGCCTTCTCAGAGCCCATTTATTCTTGGGCTATTTTACAACATTCGTTTACTTACGGCCCATTACTGTCATTTTCTGCTTGTGGGCCAGATTCAGCCCGTGGTTACAGTCAGCCCATTTGTGGTCCGTTAATACGTTGGGCCGTTTTCATAGCGTCATCAAATACGGCCTATTAACAATGGCCCGTTATGGACGGCCCATGAACGGACGATTCCAACTCTAGCCCATTTACGGCCAGAATGCGGTCTGTTTGGCCCATGTTTGGCCAATCGATCATACGGCTCATATAAGGCCCATTGATGATACGGCCCGTAGAAGGCCCATTGTTTCTACGGCCCGTAGAAGGCCCACTGTTTCTACGGCCCATAGAAGGCCCACTGTCTATACGGCCCATAGAAGGCCCACTGTTTCTATGGCCCGTAGGAGGCCCAATGTCACTATAGTAAATATTAGCCCATGGTTATTGTGGCCTAGTTTAAAAAAATAGGTTATTACAGCCACTAGCAAACCATAGAAAAAGAACTGCACTGACTATAAGCAAACAAATAAACAAGACAACAAGGAAATAAATAAGCAAGCAACTTACACTAGGCTATCACGACTATTACACATATTACATCCACTGGGCATCTAAGTTCGCCACCAATGCAAATATAGGGAACACAACAGCATATAAACGCCACAGCAAAACAAGTCCAGAACTGAAACCACTTCAGAAGAGCTCAAGAAACAATATCCTGGGTACCTATAATGCTGGCAAGATGCTTAGCACGCTTATTAACTTTCTCTTGTTTGGCGCTTAAGTCCTCCAGCGCTTGTTGTTGCACCAGAAAGTATGCATCTGAATTCTGCAGGGACTTCCTCAGTCCTTCGGCTTCCTATCGCATAACATCTGATCGATGTCTTTCAACTTAAAGTTGAGACTCAAGAAGCCGAACTGATTCAGGCAACGCATTCGAAGAGCTGGTGCCAGCAGTGGTAGCGAGTAACTCGAACACTACATCAAGACATGACTATGGGGTTGTCTCAGTGTCTTCAATATAGTTTTTATCAGCTTTCTTGGAGACCAACAGGGATGTCTCACTATCTTGAACCGTATATGCATTACTTCATTTACCATTGCATAACAGGGTACTCTTCTCCAATATTTTATCCGCGTTCTAAAAGAGAAACAAACAAACACATCTCAGGTTTACAATGTAGTATATGAAACTCATTTTGGTAAACCAGTTCAGTAGTAAGGTGGACAGGATAACAACATGAAACAAACTTATATCTATGTAGTATGGTCATTGTATGGTCTATATCATTCTAGTTTATGTTGCAAAATCAAGATAGATACAGTTCAAATCATATCTATTTAAGACAAAGCAGCATAGACAGAATATAAGTGTGGGAAACTACACAACAATAACAACACTTGTAATGTGCATGGCATGAGAACATAACTGTTTATTCAATTGAAACTGAAATCAACATAGAGCAAGTTACAACAGCAAACAACCAAACACATTGAAGAAACAGGTTTAAAACATACCTATTGCGCCATTGGAGTTTCAATTGCATCCTTCAAATTTGAAATTAGTTGGTATCAGTAAATACAGTAATGCGAGAGCAAAGTAGTATGAACCATAGCTACGGAACCTGACCTGAGAACAATTCTTATTATGCTTTAAGCGTTGACTTGGGGTTCGGAGTGGTGGTCCTCGTGATTTGGGCACTGCAGTTGCCTTACTATCTGCTCGTGTTTGGGTCCTCTGTGGTGAGTGTGGGTTATGTGTGGTGGGGCCGGTTCTTGGGCAAGTACAACCGTGGTTCTATCTGCATCGACAGGTAGCACGATCTTTTCTGAAGACCGTGTTTTTACTCCCACAAATACTGCCATCACTCCCTCCAATTGAAATGGCTGATAAACAAGAAAAGTAATTGAATGTACAGACATTATAAGATAGACATGTGCAATGGATAGTAGGGAAGAAAACAGGGCATGAAATAATTCACATTTATGTTGTCCAAGCAAACAGAATAGCAGGACATAATTTCACATATATGATGGCTACTTAAACAGGATAGCATGACACAATTTCACATGTATGATGGCTAACTAAACAGGATAGAATGGCATACTTCAAAATATGATGACTATGTAAACATGATGACATGATATAACTATACGATGTGTGTATTAAAGTGGTTGGCATGCCATAAATCACAAACATGCCGTCGATGGAAACATGATGGCATGATATTGTCGGTGTTCTGGGAACGGGGGTCCCCAGACTTGCCTGCCTACGGCCTGCGGCGTGGCTCAAGTGGGGGCCCAGTGCAACCCATCTTCATCAGCTCAAGCTCAAGACCCTCGCGAGGGGCCAAGCCTCGCGGGGCGGACGACCGGAAGCTTCCTCAGAGGCAGCCTCATCAGGCTGGCTCGCGAGGAGGCGGAGAGATCAAGGCAGGGGTACCTCATGAGGAGCCCGTGACACAAGCCATGACGATCGAGACCAGGCGGGCGCCAGCCTACACAGTGTCCTTGTTTCCCCTTTGGTGCAAAGGGGCCAAGCACAAGCCAAGGCATCGGGCAAAGGTCACCATTCCGGTGCAACGAGACCAAGACCAACAAAGCGGTAGGACGGAGGTCACCGTGGAGCCCAAGACAGCGTCATCACCAGTGCTTTTGGCAGCCGAAGACCACCTTTGGTCAGGATAACTTGTACTAGATGTTCCCCTTCAAAATGGTCAATTGTTGGCGCCCTTCCCGCTCATTATTTGGGGAGAGGCCCAGGGCCTCTATAAATAGAGCTAGCCACCACAGAGTAGAGGACACGGACCAGACGGACAAGAAGGGATGGAAAGATATATATATATATATATATATATATATATATAGAGAGAGAGAGAGGCGATTGAACTCACCCAGGCAGTTCATCGCACTAGCTCAAGAACACCTCTCGCGAGGCTGTCCTTCCCTTGTACTGTTCATCATCAGCCCCTGAGGCAATCCACCACACCACACACTAGAGTAGGGTATTACACCACAACGGTGGCCCAAACCAGTATAAACCTTGTGTCCCTTGTGTTGTTCGTTGTTTCCAGCTTAGATCACGCGAGGAGATTGGACGTAGATCGGTAGGGGAGAGATCTTTGCGCGCACCCCACTGTTTGAACCTCAAGGGTCTGCCGGAACCCAAAATCCGACATTTGGCGCGCCAGGTAGGGGTGCGCCGGAATATTTCTTCCGCTATTCGCGTACGATCTTCCGTCGTGTCCATGGCTGACGCCCGCCGGGCTCGCGCCGAGCGCCGGGCTGCTCTCGCCACCCGCGTCACCCAGACGGCACCCAGCGGCGGACGCCCTCATCATTCCCCATTGCTTGCCGCCAACGCCGCCACCGGCCTGACGGGGAACGAGCAGCAGGCCTCGTCCCAGCATCCTTCAATGCGGCGAGAGGGCCGCACCGCCACACCGTCGCTGACTCCAGCCGCTTCATCGTCCCATGCCTGTCGCGCCCCCACGGACGCGCACACCGCGCTTCTCCTGGCAAGAGAGCTCTTGCACTACCGCCCCGTCGACGACCTCTACGAGGACTGGCTCGCCCGCATCACCGAGCTCGTCGTCAGCACCGCAGGGGGCTCCCCCGTGTCATCCCTCTCGCTGCCTCGCCCTCCATTCCGCACAGGAGGCGGGGATCAGGAGGCGCCTCCACCACCTCCTCCCCAAGAAGGCGCCCTGGCTCCAAGGCGCGCAGCCCCAGGGCGAGACCCTCCGTGTCCGGCGCCTACGCAGCAAGAAAGGAGCTGCCAAGAGATCCCTCGTCCCCAAGAAGGTGCTCGCGCGCTCCCAGCGCCGGCGCGCCAAGATCGCGTCCCTGCACCTCCATGCCAAGACCCCGCGCTGCTCCAAGCGGCGGCGCGCGGTAATCCCCAGGAACAAGCCCAACACCAGCAAAAGGCAGCGGTGGCCACGGCAGGCTGCCGCGCCCTCACCCCCGAGCTACGCGGCGTCGCATGGCCAGGCAAATTCAAGCCTGACCTGCCCCCTCGCTACGATGGCACGACGGACCCCACGGAGTTCCTACAGCTCTACGAGCTATGCATTGAAGCCGCCAACGGAGATGAAAGGGTCATGGCGAACTGGTTTCCCATGGCGCTCAAGGACGGGGCCCGCACCTGGCTCCTGGCACAATCTTCTCCTGGGACGAGATGCGCACTCGCTTCATCGCCAATTTCCAGGGCACTTGCGACCGGCCCCCGGCCGTGAGCGGTCTGCGCTGCATCAAGCAGCAGCAAGGGGAAACCCTACAGAAATACACCCAGCGCTTCAACAACGCTCGCCTCAAGATCCCCAAGGTGACTGAAGAAGCCATCGTCTCGGCCTTCTGCGATGGCGTACGCGACATCAAGATGAAGGAGGAGCTAGCAATCCATGAAGACCTATGCACATCCCTGGAGCTGTTCAACTTGGCGACCAAGTGCGCCAGGGCTGAGGAAGGGCGCCTTTCCCTCCTTGAACTCCCAGCTACCGAGGCCAAGGACGTGAAGCGCAAGGGGGCTGCCGTGCTTGCAGCGAAACCAGACACCAAGCGAGGCAGAGATCAGCCTGAGTCATCCAAGGGCAGCTGGTACTGCGTGTACCACGACCTCCACACCCACAACACCAACGAATGTCAAGAGCTCAGGGCTGTGAGAGATGGACGTGTCGGCTGACGCCCCGAGCGCAACGACATGGGCTATGGCCGAGGAGGAGGAAGAGGTGGCGGACGATGGGAAGACCGTGGCCCTCGCCAAGGGTGGCGTGACCGGCCTCGCGAGGATCGCTGGCAGGACCAGCCTCGCGAGGGAGGCTAGAGAGATCAGCCTCGTGAGGATCACCCGTACAGCAACGCAGGCCTTCCTCCTCTGCCGCCACCGCCAAGGAGGAACGAAGACCAACATCAAGACGAGGGGGCTGGGGGCTTCCAGGAGCCGCACGCAATCGCTTGCATCTTGGGTGGCGCGTAGGCCCCAGCCTCACATCGCATTTTCAAGCAGTTTGCTCGCGAGGTGAATGCAGTCCTCCCCAAGCTTGAGGCCACGCGCCCTCTCAGGTGGTCTGCGTGCGCTATCATGTTCAGCTCAACGGACCAGCTCAAGTGCGCGGCAACGCCCGGAGTCCTCCCAATGCTTTGCTCCCCAGTCATCAGCAATGTGCAGGTCACCAGGACCCTCATTGATGGCGGAGGAGGACTCAGCGTCCTGTCCGTCGAGACATTCGACAATCTCCAAGTGCCATACGATCGGCTCCAGCCGACCAAGCCCTTCTCAGGAGTCACTTATGGTTCCACTGTTCCCATAGGGCAGGTTCGCCTTCCAGTCACCTTCGGACAGCACAACAACTACCGCACGGAGCTCATCGACTTCGACGTCGCCCACATCTGCCTGCCATACAACGCCATCCTTGGGTACCCAGCCCTGGCCAAGTTCATGGCGGTGACTCACCATGGATACAATGTCCTCAAGATGCCAGGAAGCGGTGGAGTCATCACCGTACCCTGTGAAGAAAGGGACGCAGTGTGTGCACTTGAGTGCGCGTTCCAAGCCGTAGCAATCGAAGACCTGGACCACTGGAACGGAAGACCTCCCAAGGCGACCCTTAAGAATAAGAAGGTTTCGCCTGGCCCAAGCCACAAGGAGGCAGGTGCCTCCGGAGGTGTTGCGTCAGGGTCTGCGCCTAATCAGGGAGCACCACCCTCTCTCGCATAGGAAGGCGCGCCCGGCGCCCTCCTCAGGCAGGGCTCGGGGGCTCTTTCTTGGAGAGCCACTGACTTTGCCAAGGTCGCGAGGGAGGCGCTCGGGCACCACTTTGAGGGGTGCTTCAAGGTACGTTTCCCTCAGGAAGATACAAGGCAAGGAAGACCAAACCCTCAGGAGTTCATCGCAAGAAACACCCAGGAGCTACAGGAGTCGAGAGTCATGTGCGACAGTCGCCGCTTGCCCACCGTAGCCCCACATCCAGGCGAGGATGGTGGGCTGCGCGTCTGCATCAACGTGCTAGGGCTCAACCGAGCCACGTCACCTCACAGCTACGTTCGCATGCCTTTCGGCCTGCCGAACGCGGTCGCCGCTCATCAGCGCCTGCTGAGGAGCATTCTGGAGGCTCAGGAGGTCAGGCATCGTGCGGTCTTGGCGGAGATGGAGATGGCCCTCGGAGACCCACCTACGCCCCGGAGCCTCCCGAGGCTCCTGGGCCTGGGGGCTCGTGAGGGTCGACGTCTTCATCGTGCATCGCCCGCTTCTTCAACATCACTTCATCTTCAACGGCACCAGGTGACATCTTTCTAAGTTCCGTTCTTAGCTGGGAGCGCCCACAGGGCCGCATTATTCCCAGGTCGCGTGGGTCCGTCCCTGCGGCATGTATCCGTTTTGCTTATGCTCTTTACTTACCTTGTTGGGGGCGCCCCTCGGGTTGCATCATCCCCGAGCTGCTCGGGCCTGGCCCAGCGGCGTTTGCTTTTCCCGCGTCTAATTAAATTGGATTTGCTCTTTCGCGCTTAATTGTCACCTGCTGCTTATCGCGGACTTCTCCGCTTTCATGCAAAGCGCTTGCACGTTAAAAGGGGGGGGGTACCTGAGCATCGCGACTCATGGGCTCCTACCGGCTCTCCAGCCCTCACCCCCTGGCCTTGACCCACGGCATCGCGACCTGTCATATAGGGCCTCGTGAGTCCTGCGCAGGCTCATGAGTGCCCAGATACACCTCTCCTAGCCCTACCGTGCCGGCCACGTGTCAGGGCGGGGCTGTACATGCCTCGGGGGTTCCTCCCAGAGGGGAGCCCCCTCCCACGTACCAGTGGAAGCACCATGCTCTGCGCTGGCTGACGACACTACCGAGGAGTGGCTATGCCCGTACACATACGGAAGCGCTATGCTCCGCGCTCGTGATAAACAACTGAGGGCGGCCTATGGTCGTACCAACCTCAGGGAGCCCAGAGCTAAGTGTCCGGCACCATCGCAATGCCTCCCCTCGGGAGCGCCGCGCGAGGGGGATGGACACGGGGGCTACGCCCGGGCCTCACCCGAGCACACGCCACCCAGCCAAGTCCCTCGGACCTGGTCATCACACGCCCCTCCCCGAGCGGAGCCAAGGTTTGGAAACCCGTTTGAACGTCAAGGGGGACTCCTAAGCATCGCGACTTAGGAGCCTAACTTGCCCCGTAGCCCCTCGCTCCTTAGTCCCGTCCTGGTTTCCGGTCGGGGCTAACGCTGGGTGAGGTATGCGCGGGGATGGGCCCTGCCGACGCAAAACGATCAATCCACTCGTCGTTCCCCCTTTTTCCTACTTGTTGCTTGCGCGTCAAGGGGGACTCCTGAGCATCGTGACTCAGGAGCCTAACTTGCCATGTAGCCCCTTGCTCCTTAGTCCCATCCTGGTTTCCGGTCGGGACTAACGCTGGGTGAGGTATGCGCGGGGCCGGGCCCTGCCGACGTAGAGCACGAGCAAGTAGGGGAGAAAAATGCAAATTCTAGGAAATTCAAAGCAAATATTACAAGCCATAGATTGTTTCACGACGCCAAACACAAGTTTAAATGCCTCCGCGAGGCATGGTGCATGTTGCAGGAATAAAAACAGGACAGAAGCCGCGAAGGGATCACTCTCCAGTGGCGCCACCGCCCGTGGTGGAGTCACGCCGGGCGACTCTGCCTCCCGGGGCCGCGGAGCTGGCGGCACCGCGCCCGGGCAAGACGCTGAAGGCGCGGAACCTCCCCAGCAAAGCTTCGGCTTGGCCTTTCACAGCCTCAGCGGCAGCGGCGGCAAGGTCGCCACTCACGGGTTCCAGCAGGCTGTTGAAGTTGACGTCGGGGTCGCACAGGTAGACGTGGCTGAGGACATGCGTCAGCGCCGCAGAAGACAGGGCACGTGCCTCGGCCTCGGCCGTGGGGCCAAGGCCATCTACGACATCTTCAAGCGCACGGACCAGGAAGGGAAGCAGCTTGGCGGGGCCGTCCTCCGCGCCGGCCAACGGCTCCTCCAAGCCGCTCTCGTAAAGCGTCTTCAGCGCGGCACGAGCCCTCTTCTCCATCTTCGCGAAGGCCACCCGATCCTCCGCCAGGACCTTCGCCTTGGCGTCAAGCTCGATCCTCTCCGCCTTCAGCGACCGCTCCAGTGTCTCCAATTCGCCGTGGCGGTCATCAAGCTTGGCGTCCTGGTCCTTGACGGCGGCCTCCCGAGCCTTCATCTCCTTCTCTTTCTCCTGGCGGCCATGGACCTCCTTGGCGAGCTTGTCGCGCAGGCCTTGCAGCTCGGTCTCCAGTGCCTCGTAGCGAGCCTTGGCAGCCGCAGCTTCGCCCAGGGTAGCGTCGCGAGCGGCCTTGGCTTGGTTGGCGGCCTACTTCTCCCCATCGGAGGCCGCCACAGCCTGCTGTTTGGATGGAGGCAGCGGAACGGGCCCAGCCAGAAGCTAGCTCCAGGCGCCCGGCCGCTAGGCGAGGGTCTGCGCTCAGAAGATCCTCCCGCAGCTGGCTCAGTTCGCTGGCGACCTAGTCCAGGACGGCGGCAGAGGGAACAGAAGAAGTGGGAACCGACGGAGTAGGCGAAGAGGACGGCAGTGTGATCACGGTTTGGCAGGAACCCCCTGGGCCTTGGTCGCCCCGGCTGCAACATCAAGAGCAGCCGACTCCAGGGTCAGCATGGCCACGGGGGCTGACTCCTCGCCAAGGTGTCCCGGTCGGCCTCGCGAAGACAATCAGACCGGGGAGGCGCGAGCCTTGCCATCTTTCCCCTCAGCGGACGAAGGCGCCATCCCGGCAGGTGGACTCGCCCCGAGTAGGGCCGCAGAAGCCCCTTTCAACCTCTTCGCCGCAGGTGCTAGCCTGACAAAGAATATGGACGTCAAGCCTCAGTGACAGAAACCAAGCAAAGCACGAATCGAGCACTTACTGGTCATCGCTCACGGACCCAAGCAACCTCCGGCCAAACTTGAAGCCCGAGAGCCTGCAGCTGGGGTCAGCCTCGGGAGGCCCGGAAGCAGAGGGCACGTCAGGAGGGCTGGAGCTGGCTTCAGACCGCCCAGGGACCAGAGCAGACCCTAGGGGAACCAGCCCCGACCTGCCCTTCCTTGTGACCACGGGAGAGTCCTCCCCTCCTCGCTTGGCGTCGGCCTCGTCGTCATCCGGCATGGAGCAGAGGGCCTGGGACCTGCGCCAAGGGAAAGACTCCCTCGACTCCTCGCCAGTCGCCTCAGAGTCAGACTCGTCCTCCTCTGCCTCTTCTTCCCCCACGCTCTCGCTCGAGCTGTCGGAGGACACGTTCACCATCGCCAATGCCGCAAGACCCTCAGGAGCTTCCGCGGGCACCAGCCCCTCACCATTGAAGGTGGGCATGACGTTCACCACCTGCTCCCAGTCGTCACGAAGGAACAGGGGGACGGGGGCGCCCACCGGCCTCGCCACGTCTCCCCCAACCAAGGAATGGAGGGCCGCGACCAGATCCTCGTCGGTCAGGGCCTCAGAGCTTAGGCGCAAGATGGAGTCCGCTTCCCCAAGCCTCCACAACGGGAGCGAGTGCTCCTGGAGTGGAGCCACCTAGTGCACCAAGAACTCCCACAGGAGCGTGGCCCCGGTCAGCTTCGCCGCCCTCAAGTTGCTTGGCCTCAGGTCTGCGTTCATCCTCTTCAGCAGCGCCCTCGCACGAGGATCAACGAGCTCCGCGCGGGACCATGCGTCGACAGCCTTGGGCTGCCCCGTAGGCAACACCAGACGGGGGTGGAGGCGCCCAACGTCCACCATGACCCACTTGCTCCGGAAGCCTTCGATTCTCTTCCCAGGCTTCGAGATACCATTGGAATTGGAGTATGTGATGAAGCTCGCACATGCGGAGATATGGCCACCAGAAACCCAGAGGGAAAAGTGGTGACACAACAAGGCCACCAAGGGCTTTACCCCGACGTGAGCCTCACAGTAGTAAGCAAAGATCGCCAGGAGAAGAACATAGTTGGGGTGAAGATGCAGAGCCTGCAAGTTGTACTGGCGGAGAACAGCAAAGAAGAACTCGGAGAAAGGAGGCACCAGACCGGCGACAATGGCGCTCACAAAGAGCGGACAGAGGGTTCTGCCCCTGCCTTCAGGCTCGTTGGAGCCGGCCTTGAGCACAGTCGCCCCCTTGCTGCCCTGCGCCATCGTCATCAGGCGCGTGAGGGCGAGGTTCTTCTCCGACAGGTTTGTGGAATCCAGAGCCGGCGAGTACCAGGCCTCGGTCGAGGACTTGCGGGGCGCCGTGGCGTGCCGGATGAGGAGGATTGAGACAGATCTGGAGTATTTCGGGAGCAAGAAGGAGGAGAGCGAGAAAGGGGATCTGGGGGCGAGGCGGACGAGAACAAAGCAAGTAAGTCTGGCCCGGGAACCTCTTTTGTTAGATAGACAGTTGCCGAAGCGTTGTGGGAAGCGCAGACGCCCACGTCCAATCAATCGCCACGCGGCGACAAGGCCGCAGGCTGTTGGGGGCCCGCGGCGCTTCGCGCTTGCCCCTTCGCTTCCCTGCTAGGCCAAGCCCGGGCGCGCCTTGGGCCCGGGGGCTACTATCGGCGTTCTGGGAACGGGGGTCCCCAGACTTGCCTGCCTGCGGCCTGCGGCGTGGCTCAAGTGGGGGCCCAGCGCGGCCCATCTTCATCCGCTCAAGCTCAAGACTCTCGCGAGGGGCCAAGCCTCGGGGGCGGACGACCTGAAGCTTCCTCAGAGGCAGCCTCATCAGGCAGGCTCGCGAGGAGGCGGAGAGATCAAGGCAGGGGTACCTCACGAGGAGCCCGTGACGCAAGCCATGACGATTGAGACCACGCGGGCGCCAGGCGGGCGCCGGCCTGCATAGTGTCCTTGTTTCCCCTTTGGTGCAAAGGGGGCAAGCACAGGCCAAGGCATCGGGCAAAGGTTACCATTCCGGTGCAACGAGACCAAGACCAACAGAGCGGCAGGATGGAGGTCACCGTGGAGCCCAAGACGGCGTCATCACCAGTGCTTTTGGCAGCCGAAGACCACCTTTGGTCAGGATAACTTGTACTAGATGTTCCCCTTCAAAATGGCCAATTGTTGGCGCCCTTCCCGCTCATCATTTGGGGAGAGGCCCAGGGCCTCTATAAATAGAGCTAGCCACCATAGAGTAGAGGACACAGACCAGACGGACAAGAAGGGACCGAAAGAGAGAGATAGAGATAGAGAGAGAGGCGATTGAACTCACCCAGGCAGTTTATCGCACCAGCTCAAGAACACCTCTCGCGAGGCTGTCCTTCCCTAGTACTGTTCATCATCAGCCCCTGAGGCAATCCACCACACCACACACTGGAGTAGGGTATTACACCACAACGGTGGCCTGAACCAGTATAAACCTTGTGTCCCTTGTGTTGTTTGTTGTTTCCAGCTTAGATCACGTGAGGAGATTGGACGTAGATCGGTAGGGGAGAGATCTCCGCGCGCACCCCAGTGTTCGAACCTCAAGGTCTGCTGAAACCCGAAATCCAACAGATATAATTCATGGATGGAATGACATAATTTAAAATATGACGACTATGTAAATAGGATGAGACGATATAACTATATTATGTCTTTAGAAAATGGGTTGGCATGCCATAATTCAGATACATGCTGTCTATGTAAACATCATGGCATGACATAATTCAAATATATGATTTATATACTAAGGAAGTGAGCAGAGGGCAATCGCATATATGATGTGTCAACTAAGGAGATGGCATTCAATATTGTGTATATGATGTAAAAACTAAGCATTGCAATACAACATATGCATTATATGAGTAATATAACCCTGCCAAGTTTGAGCATACACCTCAGGGGGATAATAGGACTGGTCATCTGCCTCGGAGTCCTCCTCTGAAGAGCTATCTGTAACCAGCAAGATATCTGCTTCAGCAGGTAGCATTGTCTGCTCTGAAGACCTTGTTTTCACTCCAGATTGCTCCATCACCAATTCAAATGGCTGATGCACAGGAAGCGCAGTTGAATATACAAACATTGTCGACAAAAGCAATGAGAAATACAAAAAAGGACAGCATGATATAATTCACATATATGACACTTGCCTAAACAGCATGGCATTGCATAATTCACATACATAGTTGTCGGGGAACGTAGCAGAAAACAAAAATTTTCCTATGGTTTCACCAAGATCCATCTAGGAGTTCATCTAGCAAAGAGTGATTAGATGCATCAACGTACCTTGTAGATCGCGAGTGGAAGCGTTCAAAGAACGGGGATGAGGTAGTCGAACACGACGTGATCCAAATCACCGAAGATCTTAGCACCGAACGGACGGTGCCTCCGCGTTCAACACACGTACGGTCAGCGTAACGTCTCCTTCTTCTTGATCCAGCAAGAGGGAAGGAGAGGTTGAGGAAGATGGCTCCAGCAGCAGCACGACGGCGTGGTGGTGATGGAGCTGCAGTACTCCGTCAGGGCTTCGCCAAGCGCTATGGAGAAGGATGGGTGTTGGAGTGGGAGAAGGAGGCAACCAAAGGCGTGGGAGAAAAGCCCTCCTTCCCTCACTATATATAGGAGGGCCAAGGGGGGGCGCCGGCCCTAGGAGATCCAATCTCCTAGGGTGGGGCGGCGGCCAAGGGGAGGTTTCCCTCCCCCCAAGGCACCTAGGAGGTGCCTTCCCCTCCTAGGACTCTTCCTCCTAGAAACCCTAGGCGCATGGGCCTCTTGGGGCTGGTGCCCTTGGCCCATGTAGGCCAAGGCGCACCCCCTTACAGCCCATGTTGCCCCCGGGGCCAGGTGGACCCACCCGGTGGACCCTCGGGACCCTTCCAGTGGTCCCGGTACAATACCGATGACCCCGAAACTTGTCCCGATGGCCGAAACAGGACTTCCCATATATAAATCTTTACCTCCGGACCATTCCGGAACTCCTCGTGACGTCCGGGATCTCATCCAGGACTCCGAACAACATTCGGGTTACTACATATACATATCCCTACAACCCTAGCGTCAGCGAACCTTAAGTGTGTAGACCCTACGGGTTCGGGAGACATGCAGACATGACCGAGACGACTCTCCGGTCAATAACCAACAGCGGGATCTGGATACCCATGTTGGCTCCCACATGCTCCACGATGATCTCATCGGATGAACCACGATGTCGAGGATTCAATCAACCCCGTATGCAATTCCCTTTGTCAATCGGTATGTTACTTGCCCGAGATTCGATCGTCGGTATCCCAATACCTCGATCAATCTCGTTACCGGCAAGTCACTTTACTCATACCGTAATGCATGATCCCGTGACCAGACACTTGGTCACTTTGAGATCATTATGATGATGCATTACTGAGTGGGCCCAGTGACACCTCTCCGTCATACGGAGTGACAAATCCCAGTCTCGATCCGTGTCAACCCAACATACACTTTTAGAGATACCTGTAGTGCACCTTTATAGTCACCCAGTTACGTTGTGACGTTTGGTACACCCAAAGCACTCCTATGGTATCCGGGAGTTACACGATCTCATGGTCTAAGGAAAAGATACTTGACATTGGAAAACTCTAGCAAACGAACTATACGATGTCATGCTATGTTTAGGATTGGGTCTTGTCCATCACATCATTCTCCTAATGATGTGATCCCGTTATCAATGACATCCAATGTCCATAGCCAGGAAACCATGACTATCTGTTGATCAACGAGCTAGTCAACTAGAGGCTTACTAGGGACATGTTGGTGTCTGTTATTCACACATGTATTACGATTTCCGAATAACACAATTATAGCATGAATAAAGACAATTATCATGAACAAGAAAATATAATAATAATAATGCTTTTATTATTGCCTCTAGGGCATATTTCCAACAGTCTCCCACTTGCACTAGAGTCAATAATCTAGTTACATTGTGATGAATCGAACACCCATGGAATTCTGGTGTTGATCATGTTTTGCTCTAGGGAGAGGTTTAGTCAATGGATCCGCTACATTCAGGTCCATATGTACTTTACAAATCTCTATGTCTCCATCTTGAACATTTTCACGAATGGAGTTGAAGCGACGCTTGATGTGCCTTGTCTTCTTGTGAAACCTGGGCTCCTTGGCAAGAGCAATAGCTCCAGTGTTGTCACAGAAGAGTTTGATTGGCCCCGACGCATTGGGTATGACTCCTAGGTCGGTGATGAACTCCTTCACCCATATTGCTTCATGTGCTGCCTCCGAGGCTGCCATGTACTCCGCTTCACATGTAGATCCCGCCACGACGCTCTGCTTGCAGCTGCACCAGCTCACTGCTCCACCATTCAACATATACACGTATCCGGTTTGTGACTTAGAGTCATCCAGATCTGTGTCGAAGCTAGCGTCGACGTAACCCTTTACGACGAGCTCTTCGTCACCTCCATAAACGAGAAACATTTCCTTAGTCCTTTTCAGGTACTTCAGGATATTCTTGACCGCTGTCCAGTGTTCCTTGCTGGGATTACTTTGGTACCTTCCTACCAAACTTACGGCAAGGTTTACATCAGGTCTGGTACACAGCATGTCATACATAATAGAACCTATGGCTGAGGCATAGGGGATGACACTCATCTCTTCTATATCTTTTGCCGTGGTCGGGCATTGAGCCGAGCTCAATCTCACACCTTGCAAAACAGGCAAGAACCCTTTCTTGGACTGATCCATTTTGAACTTCTTCAAAATCTTATCAAGGTATGTGCTTTGTGAAAGACCTATGAGGCATCTTGATCTATCTCTATAGATCTTGATGCCTAATATATAAGCAGCTTCTCCAAGGTCCTTCATTGAAAAACTTTTATTCAAGTAGGCCTTGATGCTGTCCAAGAGTTCTATATCATTTCCCATCAAAAGTATGTCATCTACATATAATATGAGAAATGCTACAGAGCTCCCACTCACTTTCTTGTAAATGCAGGCTTCTCCATAAGTCTGCGTAAACCCAAACGCTTTGATCATCTCATCAAAGTGAATGTTCCAACTCCGAGATTCTTGCACCAGCCCATAAATCGAGCGTTGGAGCTTGCACACCTTGTCAGCATTCTTAGGATCGACAAAACCTTCCGGCTGCATCATATACAATTCTTCCTTAAGGAAACCATTAAGGAATGCTGTTTTGACGTCCATTTGCCAAATTTCATAATCATAAAATGCGGCAATTGCTAACATGATTCGGACGGACTTCAGCTTCGCTATCGATGAGAAAGTCTCATCGTAGTCAACCCCTTGAACTTGTCAATAACCCTTAGCGACAAGCCTAGCTTTATAGATGGTCACATTACCATCCGCGTCTGTCTTCTTCTTAAAGATCCATTTATTTTCTATGGCTCGCCGTTCAACGGGCAAGTCAGTCAAAGTCCATACTTTGTTTTCATACATGGATCCTATCTCGGATTTCATGGCTTCTAGCCATTTGTCGGAATCCGGGCCCGCCATCGCTTCTTCATAGTTCGAAGGTTCACCGTTGTCTAACAACATGATTTCCAAGACAGGGTTGCCGTACCACTCTGGTGCGGAACGTGTCCTTGTGGACCTTCGAATTTCAGTAGGAGCTTGATCAGAAGTATCTTGATCATTATCATTAACTTCCTCTCTAGTCGGTGCAGGCACCTCAGGAACATTTTCTTGAGTTGCGCCATTTTCCGGTTCAAGAGGTAATACTTCATCAAGTTCTACTTTACTCCCACTTACTTCTTTCGAGAGAAACTCTTTCTCTAGAAAGAATCCATTCTTGGCAACAAAGATCTTGCCTTCGGATCTGAGGTAGAAGGTATACCCAACAGTTTCTTTAGGGTATCCTATGAAGACGCATTTTTCCGACTTGGGTTCGAGCTTTTCAGGTTGAAGTTTCTTGACATAAGCATCGCATCCCCAAACTTTTAGAAACGACAGCTTAGGTTTCTGCCCAAACCATAATTCATACGGTGTCGTCTCAACGGATTTCGACGGAGCCCTATTTAAAGTGAATGCGGCAGTCTCTAAAGCATAGCCCCAAAAAGATAGCGGTAAATCGGTAAGAGACATCATAGATCGCACCATATCTAATAGAGTGCGATTACGACGTTCGGACACACCATTACGCTGAGGTGTTCCAGGCGGCGTGAGTTGTGAAACTATTCCACATTTTCTTAAGTGTATGCCAAATTCGTGACTCAAGTATTCACCTCCACGATCTGATCGTAGAAACTTGATTTTCCTGTCACGTTGATTCTCAACCTCACTCTGAAATTCCTTGAACTTTTCAAAGGTCTCAGACTTGTGTTTCATTAAGTATATATACCCATATCTACTCAAATCATCAGTGAGGGTGAGAACATAACGATAGCCACCGCGAGCCTCAACACTCATTGGACCGCACACATCAGTATGTATGATTTCCAATAAGTTGGTTGCTCGCTCCATTGTTCCTGAGAACGGAGTCTTGGTCATTTTACCCATGAGGCATGGTTCGCACGTGTCAAATGATTCATAATCAAGAGACTCTAAAAGTCCATCAGCATGGAGCTTCTTCATGCGTTTGACACCTATGTGACCAAGGCGGCAGTGCCACAAATATGTGGGACTATCATTATCAACTTTGTATCTTTTGGTACTCACACTATGAATATGTGTAGCATTACGCTCGAGATTCATTAAGAATAAACCATTCACCATAGGAGCATGACCATAAAACATATCTCTCATATAAATAGAACAACCATTATTCTCGGATTTAAATGAGTAGCCATCTCGAATTAAACGAGATCCCGATACAATGTTCATGCTCAAAGCTGGCACTAAATAACAATTATTAAGGTTTAAAACTAATCCCGACGGTAAATATAGAGGTAGCGTGCCGACGGTGATCACATTGACCTTGGAACCATTCCCGACGCGCATCGTCACCTCGTCCTTTGCCAGTCTCCGCTTATTCCGCAGCCCCTGCTTTGAGTTACAAATGTGAGCAACTGCACCGGTATCAAATACCCAGGAGCTACTACGGGTACTAGTAAGGTACACATCAATTACATGTATATCATATATACCTTTTGTTTTGCCGGCCTTCTTGTCTGCTAAGTATCTGGGGCAGTTCCGCTTCCAGTGACCACTTCCCTTGCAATAAAAGCACTCAGTCTCGGGCTTGGGTCCATTCTTTGGCTTCTTCCCAGCAGCTTGCTTGCCGGGCGCGGCAACTCCCTTGCCGTCCTTCTTGAAGTTCTTTTTACCCTTGCCCTTCTTGAACTTAGTGGTTTTATTGACCATCAACACTTGATGTTCCTTCTTGACTTCTACCTCTGCTGATTTCAGCATTGCAAATACCTCAGGAATGGTCTTTTCCATCCCCTGCATATTGAAGTTCATCACAAAGCTCTTGTAGCTTGGTGGAAGCGACTGGAGGATTCTGTCAATGACCGCATCATCCGGGAGATTAACTCCCAGCTGAGTCAAGCGGTTATGTAACCCAGACATAGTGAGTATGTGCTCACTGACAGAACTATTTTCCTCCATCTTACAGCTGAAGAATTTGTCAGAGACTTCATATCTCTCGACCCGGGCATGAGCTTGGAAAACCATTTTCAGCTCTTCGAACATCTCATATGCTCCATGTCTCTCAAAACGCTTTTGGAGCCCCGGCTCTAGGCTGTAAAGCATGCCGCACTGAACGAGGGAGTAGTCATCAGCACGTGTCTGCCAAGCGTTCATAACATCTTGGTTCTGTGGGACGGGTGGATCACCTAGCGGTGCTTGTAGGACATAATCTTTCTTGGCAGCTATGAGGATGATCCTCAGGTTCCGGACCCAGTCCGTATAGTTGCTGCCATCGTCTTTCAGCTTGGTTTTCTCTAGGAACGTGTTGAAGTTGAGGACTACGTTGGCCATTTGATCTACAAAACATATTGTAAAGATTTTAGACTAAGTTCATGATAATTAAGTTCATCTAATCAAATTATTCAATGAACTCCCACTTAGATAGACATCCCTCTTCTAGTCATCTAAGTATAACATGATCCGAGTCAACTAGGCCGTGTCCGATCATCACGTGAGATGGACTAGTCAACGTCGGTGAACATCTTCATGTTGATCGTATCTTCTATACGACTCATGCTCGACCTTTCGGTTTTCTGTGTTCCGAGGCCATGTCTGTACATGCTAGGCTCGTCAAGTCAACCTAAGTGTTTGCATGTGTAAATCTGTCTTACACCCGTTGTATGTGAACGTTTGGATCAAACACCCGATCATCACGTGGTGCATTGAAACAACGAACTGTCGCAACGGTGCACAGTTAGGGGGAACACTTTCTTGAAATTATTATGAGGGATCATCTTATTTACTACCGCCGTTCTAAGTAAACAAGATGCAAAACATGATAAACATCAAATGCAATCAAATAATAATAGTGACATGATATGGCCAATATCACATAGCTCCTTTGATCTCCATCTTGGGGCTCCATGATCATCTTGTCACCGGCTTGACACCATGATCTCCATCATCATGATCCCCATCATCGTGTCTCCATGAAGTTGCTCGCCAACTATTACTTCTACTACTATGGCTAACGCGTTTAGCAATAAAGTAAAGTAATTTACATGGCGTTTCTTAATGACACGCAGGTCATACAAAAAATAAAGACAACTCCTATGGCTCCTGCCGGTTGTCATACTCATCGACATGCAAGTCGTGATTCCTATTACAATAGCATGAACATCTCATACATCACATATAGATCATTCATCATTCATCACAACTTTGGCCATATCATATCACAAAGCACTTGCTGCAAAAACAAGTTAGACGTCCTCTAATTGTTGTTGCAAGTTTTACGTGGCTGAAGTAGGGTTCTAGCAAGAACGTTTTCTTACCTACGTGAAAGCCACAACGTGATTTGTCAACTTCTATTTACCCTTCAAAAGGACCCTTTTCATCGAATCCGCTCCAACTAAAGTAGGAGAGACAGACACCCGCCAGCCACCTTATGCAACTTGTGCATGTTAGTCGGTGGAACCGGTCTCACGTAAGTATACGTGTAAGGTTGGTCCGGGCCGCTTCATCCCACAATACCGTTGAAGCAAGATAAGACTAGTAGCGGCAAGAAAGTTGACAACATCAACGCCCACAACAAATTGTGTTCTACTCGCGCAAGAAGAACTACGCATAGACCTAGCTCATGATGCCACTGTCGGGGAACATAGCAGAAAACAAAAATTTTCCTACGGTTTCACCAAGATCCATCTAGGAGTTCATCTTGCAACGAGTGATTAGATGCATCAATGTACCTTGTAGATCGCGAGCGGAAGCGTTCAAAGAACGGGGATGAGGTAGTCGAACACGACGTGATCCAAATCACCGAAGATCTTAGCACCGAACGGACGGTGCCTCCGCGCGCACCCAGTGTTCGAACCTCAAGGGTCTGCCGAAACCCAAAATCCGACAGATATAATTCATGGATAGAATGACATAATTTAAAATATGACAACTATGTAAATAGGATGAGATGATATAACTATATTATGTCTTTAGAAAATGGGTTGGCATGCCATAATTTAGATACATGCTGTCTATGTAAACATCATGGCATGACATAATTCAAATATATGATTTATATACTAAGGAAGTGAGCAGAGGGCAATCGCATATATGATGTGTCAACTAAAGAGATGGCATTCAATATTGTGTATATGATGTAAAAACTAAGCATTGCAATACAACATATGCATTATATGAGTAATATAACCCTGCCAAGTTTGAGCATACACCTCAGGGGGATAATAGGACTGGTCATCTGCCTCGGAGTCCTCCTCTGAAGAGCTATCTGTAACCAACAAGATATCTGCTTCAGCAGGTAGCATTGTCTGCTCTGAAGACCTTGTTTTCACTCCAGATTGCTCCATCACCAATTCAAATGGCTGATGCATAGGAAGAGCAGTTGAATATACAAACATTGTCGACAAAAGCAATGAGAAATACAAAAAAGGACGGCATGATATAATTCACATATATGACACTTGCCTAAACAGCATGGCATTGCATAATTCACATACATAGTTGTCGGGGAACGTAGCAGAAAACAAAAAATTTCCTACGGTTTCACCAAGATCCATCTAGGAGTTCATCTAGTAACGAGTGATTAGATGCATCAACGTACCTTGTAGATCGCGAGCGGAAGCGTTCAAAGAACGGGGATGAGGTAGTCGAACATGACGTGATCCAAATCACCGAAGATCTTAGCACCGAACGGACGGTGCCTCCGCGTTCAACACACGTACGGTCAGCGTAACGTCTCCTTCTTCTTGATTCAGCAAGAGGGAAGGAGAGGTTGAGGAAGATGGCTCCAGCAGCAGCACGACGGCGTGGTGGTGATGGAGCTGCAGTACTCCGTCAGGGCTTCGCCAAGCGCTATGGAGAAGGATGGGTGTTGGAGTGGGAGAAGGAGGCAACCAAAGGCGTGGGAGAAAAGCCCTCCTTCCCTCACTATATATAGGAGGGCCAAGGGGGGGGCGCCGGCCCTAGGAGATCCAATCTCCTAGGGTGGGGCGGCGGCCAAGGGGAGGTTTCCCTCCCCCCCAAGGCACCTAGGAGGTGCCTTCCCCTCCTAGGACTCTTCCTCCTAGAAACCCTAGGCGCATGGGCCTCTTGGGGCTGGTGCCCTTGGCCCATGTAGGCCAAGGCGCACCCCCTTACAGCCCATGTTGCCCCCGGGGCCAGGTGGACCCACCCGGTGGACCCCCGGGACCCTTCCGGTGGTCCCGGTACAATACCGATGACCCCGAAACTTGTCCCGATGGCCGAAACAGGACTTCCCATATATAAATCTTTACCTGCGGACCATTCCGGAACTCCTCGTGACGTCCGGGATCTCATCCGGGACTCCGAACAACATTTGGGTTACTGCATATACATATCCCTACAACCCTAGCATCACCGAACCTTAAGTGTGTAGACCCTACGGGTTCGGGAGACATGCAGACATGACCGAGACGACTCTCCGGTCAATAACCAACAGCGGGGTCTGGATACCCATGTTGGCTCCCACATGATCCACGATGATCTCATTGGATGAACCACGATGTCGAGGATTCAATCAACCCCGTATGCAATTCCCTTTGTCAATCGGTATGTTACTTGCCTGAGATTCGATCGACGGTATCCCAATACCTCGTTCAATCTCGTTACCGGCAAGTCACTTTACTCGTACCGTAATGCATGATCCCGTGACCAGACACTTGGTCACTTTGAGCTCATTATGATGATGCATTACCGAGTGGGCCCAGTGACACCTCTCCGTCATACGGAGTGACAAATCCCAGTCTCGATCCATGTCAACCCAACAGACACTTTTAGAGATACCTGTAGTGCACCTTTATAGTCACCCAGTTACGTTGTGACATTTGGTACACCCAAAGCACTCCTACGGTATCCGGGAGTTACAAGATCTCATGGTCTAAGGAAAAGATACTTGACATTGGAAAACTCTAGCAAACGAACTATACGATGTCATGCTATGTTTAGGATTGGGTCTTGTCCATCACATCATTCTCCTAATGATGTGATCCCGTTATCAATGACATCCAATGTCCATAGCCAGGAAACCATGACTATATGTTGATCAACGAGCTAGTCAACTAGAGGCTTACTAGGGACATGTTGGTGTCTGTTATTCACACATGTATTACGATTTCCGAATAACACAATTATAGCATGAATAAAGACAATTATCATGAACAAGAAAATATAATTATAATAATGCTTTTATTATTGCCTCTAGGGCATATTTCCAACAATAGTGCCTTGCAACAAGATAACATTGCATAATTCACATATATAATGTCTTGCAACAAGATGGCGTTGCATAATTCACATAGATGGTAATTAGACACTAAACAAGTGGCATTCACACAAAGCATGTCTAAACTAAGCAAATGACATAGCAATGCAAGATACCATATGCACGATATGAGCAACATAACCCTGCCAAGTTAGGGCATGCACCTCGGGGGGGAAATATGGCTGGTCATCTGTCTCTGAATCCTCCTCTGAGGAGCTATCGGTAACCAGCAAGACATGCGCTTCGTCAGATAGCATTGTCTGCTCTGAAGACCTTGTTTCCACTCCAGATTTTTCCATGACCGTGCCGAATGGCTGATGCACAGGAAGAGTAATTGAATGTACTAAAATTGTTGACAAATTTAACACGTAATACAAAAATGATGGCATGATATAATTCACATATAAGATGACTGGCTAACCAGGGTGGCATTGCAAAATTCACATATATGATGCCTGGCTAGACAAGATGGCATTGCATGATTCACATATACGATAAAGAAACTAAACAGATGGTATTGACACAAAGCATGTCTAAACTAAGCAGATGACATCTTTAATGTATACAGTGAGCAATGCAAGGCACCATATGCATGATATTACCAACATCAGCATGCCAAGTTAGAGCGAAGACCTCATGGGGTAAATAGGAGTGGTCTTCTCCTTCTGAATCCCCCCCAGAACAGTTATCTTCCTCTTGATTACGATCCGAAATGGGTGGAGGGGGGCTGCCTTTGCGCCCACCATGGAACAACGTCTGCATGAAATTTTATTGCCACGCAAGGCTCGTATCTTTTGCTCTACATGATCAGTTCCATTGTGTACAATAACTGGCATGCATAGGAATAAAACATACTGAGATTATGTAAGGAGTGCATGCACAAATCCAGAGTGATGGTAGCAAACTGTGGATAGACCCAAAACCAATGATAGTAGGCAGATAATAGCTTTAGTTAAAAAATACAGATAATGGCTCCTTTAATGTTTGTTTGCACCCAACATGAAACTCATAGTAGACATCAGAGATTAACCAGATAGTAGACAGATAGTACTAATTGCTGCCCCAATATGTACCCCACAACCATTCAAAAACTCAAGTTTCAACATTAGTTTGGACCTGACTCGGAGTCTAATAGGTGAACACGACGATAATGTAGCATGCCATCATATTAAGCGACACATAACGTAAGCAGACACGGAAGAGTGCGACCTCTCTTGCGGACCCGTGTAGTCCTTAAGGTCATCTGCTCAGTTGATGATGGTAATGCAGTTGTCGTGGCTGCCGGCAGCGGGGAAGAAGATCTGAGGCGGCGAAAGACAGTCTGGAGAGCGGATCCCTGCTGTGGTGAACCCTTCTATCATTGGAGCAGCTGAGCTGGGGTGGAACACAATGCCGCAGGAGTAGGACAAACCACACAAGGTTTTCTTTGACACATATCTGTAACAGAAGTAATTGAGTAAGGGCTTGTTTGAATTTGAGGATTCTAACAATGCAGGGATAGGAAATAGACATGAATAGGATAGGAATGCACGTGCAAAACAGAGAATTTGAAAACACGGGATTTTTTGCCAATCTGGGTGTTTGATTCACAACAATTGGAAGATCACAGGATGCAAAAAAGCATGGTGAGATTAAGTCAAACCACAAGAAAATGTACGGTTATAATGCTATTATGCTACTATCTCTTAGTCTTGTGCTTGATGAATAGGAATATGAAAAGGTGGAGAAGTGGAAATTAGAATTCCTACGATTTTTCTTTCAAGGAGACACTAAAGGAACAAATCCTACAGTTTTCCTTTGCTCCATTCCTTTGCGCCAAATTCATGAAAAGTAGTACCATAGGAAACTTTCCAATTTCGATGTTTTTCATTCACTTTTCCTTTCAAGCACTGGCGATTCTAGTAGGCAGGCTTGAGCAAGGAAAATCCTACACTAAAAAAATGTTTTTGTGCTACTTCTATTACTTTGGACCCAGGCCACTTCCATACTAGCTCAACTCCCAGGCCCATCGACAAATGCACAGCTCAAACGCGCATAGATAAATAATGATGGCGTTCAAGAGAGTCCATCACGGATAGCTAAGTTGCCTGGTACCTCACTGCTTGTCATATAGTAGGATAAAATAATCGTATTTCCCATTACTATGAGTGCTCAGTGGACAATATATATAACATGTAGAGTAAAAAAGAGATGCAACAAGTGTACAACCTCTTTGGCGAAGCCATGTCGATCTCAGCGTGATTGGGTTGGCCGGTGAGGAGGCTCCAGCTGACTTGGCTGTCAGAGGAGGGGAAGAAGATCTTAGGCGTCTGGAGATGGAGCCCGAGGTACTGCTCCGCTGTGATGGAGGGTTTCGTCGTTGGAGCAACTCTGGTGAGTTGTACGACGCCGAGGCTGAAGCAGGATAAGAGAGACAACAAACAACGTTAACATGAGTGGAATTCTAATAGCATCTCCAATACATGACGTAAAATACATAACCACAAAGTGCTAGATGTAAAATACATCAGCCGCTCATCTCTGAACTTAACTGTCGAAACTGAATTTAACTGTCGAAACTGAATTTAACTGTCGAAACTGAACTTAACTGATGAAACTGAACTTAACTGTCGAAACTGAATTTTGCTGTCGAAACTGAATTTTGCTGTCGAAACTAAACGCACTAGCAAGGTGAGGCTACACGTCGGTCGACTGACTTTTTCATCTTTGGTCAGTTGATTTTTGCAGCCGTTGGATACGAAATCAAGGGCCTGTGGTTCATCTTCAACCTCCATCCCCCTGAGCCGCCAGCCACCACCGGCCAAACAGCAGCCCCCCGCTGCCCGCGGCCGGCAGTGCGCCGCCCCGCCCGCCCCGAAAACACTCCCCACCGCCGGTCCGCCGCAGCCCCGGCCATCCCTCTAGGCCCCCCCGTGCCGAGCTTTTTCTTCGGCGATCCCCACGCCACCGCCACGCCAACGCCCCGCCACCGCCGGCGACCACTGCCCCATCCTGAACCCTAACATAGATAGTGGGGTACCTCTCCGACGAGCCCCCTCTCCGCTGCGGCTGGTTCTTCCTTCACCCCGGCGAGCCCCCCACCCCCTGAAAGTCGACTGACCCAAAAGTCGATTCAGTCGACTGAAGTGTAGCTAAATCGGAGCAGCATCGCAAGCAAGAGCAAGAGCGAGAGCAGCAGCGCGAGCAAGAGCAATAGCAAGAGCAGACCAGGAAGGGGACCGAGAGCAAGAGCAGAGCAGCAGCGCGAGCGAGAGCTAAAGCAGCAGCAGCTCCTACTGATGTGGACGTCGCCGCCGAGGGAGCGACGCCGTGGAGGAAGTGGCCGGCGACACCGTCGTGGATGGAGCTACGCCGTGTCGGCTCGGGACCGAGCGCCAACAACACCATGAGATCGAATCAAGAAGAAAATGCGGCGATTAGTGTACAACCTCTTTGGTGGCGCTGATTAGGCTGCCGCTTCATCGGAGGAAACGGTGATGATGAGGCTCTTTCGGTGGTGCAAGTGAAGATGGCGGTGTGGGAATGGAGGTGGCGCGAAAGACGAGGGGAATGTCGGGGCAGCTCCTTGGAGGTGGAGGACGGGGTGGCTGAACCGGCGAGACGATGAGATCGATGATAGATCCTCATCCGGTACGGTGGATGAGGGACGTCGAGGTGTTGCTGTGGACGACGTCGTCGGGGAAGAGGCTCCGGCTGGGTGGCGGACGGAGCAGGGTGTGGGGTTTCGTCGCGGGTTTTCGCGGCCTCGGTGTACGAATGGGTGGGCGGATGGGATGGCAATGGGGAACCATGGCTTAGAGACACGCTTGTCCGAAATGTGGGGAAAGTTACGAAAGTACCCCCACCGATTTGAAGCGATTCTTTCGGTTTAGGGGTACCACGGGCATTTCGCGTGTTCAGATTTCACAGGAGGTGGGAGTTTTCGCGCGCGTTGTAATTTCGGAATAGCAAGGCGCCGGTTGAGATGGAGGGAGTTGTCGGAGCACAACAAGAGAAAGATATATTTTAAATATTTTAGGCTAACAAGGCGCGGGTTGAAGAGGCGGGAGTTTCGCAGCACGATAGACAGAGACGCTAGCTTGAATTTTCGGCATAACAAGGCGCGACTTGAAATTTCGGAAGAACAAGCTTAACATGTACCCCAAAAAAAGACAATTTGCACCTCAACACGCACAACACACACACAAACACCACTTAGACTAGTGTAAGGTACACGTGCATTGCACGCATGAGATTTGGCAACCAAATTATGAATAAATACCACATTATAGCATGCAAGCTTTGAGTCATATATGCATGATGTAGATGTTCATTTAATTCTTATAGTTCATGTCATTCAAAATCATCTAGTTTTTTTATAAGAAAGCTAATCTATTTTAAGATTCATGGAATTGTGCGTCGTAAGACATAAAGTAAAAACAAATAACGACAAATCATGTAGAAAAACATTTGGGCAATTCTGATACGGAAGATTCTACAACAAATAAGAAGTGCTTGTGTTTTTATGTTTGTGCATTATGCTTAAGTTCAACAATGGAGTCTTCTATATTATACATGTGGAGAAATTTGGTGGAATCTAGATGATATCCAACGGCCAATAGTACTCAAATTTGCCATCTTTGGACCATCGGATTCGCCTCATCCAACGACCATCTTTCAAAGTTAAAGTTACCCGCACACAATATAAAAAAATATAAAATATAATATATATATATATAGGGGTATAGATATAGATATGTGATGCGAAAGCCGCCCATCATCTCGAATCAGAATAGTGTGTCCATGCACGGATGCGACATGGCCAAATGATGTCTGCCGTCGATATCTCAAATTCAAATCAGTCTGACCTTGTTCAATGTGTATACATTACAACATGCTCGTTTCCAAACCACACCGCGCAGATCTCCGTTATATTCATGCATGCATGGGTTTCAAACATAAGGATCTCTTATTCAAATATTTGAATTCAACTTTACATTGATTATGATCTCACCTATTCTTTTACACCCACATAGTAGTCTTCTCTTTATAATTGTACCACTAACTTTCTCTCGTGCATGCATGCACACACACTACCAGTCGGCATTATCCATCGCACGCATGCAATCTTTTTCTTTAGGTCGGTCTCCCATGAAGGCACACACACACACACATCCCCCTCTCCATCATATCTGGCATTCTTTATCTCTCATGCGTGCATGCGCAACGATCGATGTTCCTCTATGTATGTGTGTATATAGCTAGGTCTTTCATAGTTTTCCACACAAACCGATCAATCGATATATCCACTGAGGTCTCACCCTCTTTCCCACGTCCACATCGATCAATCTATACCTCTCTATATAGGATTAACATATACAGCTAATACACCCACATTAATTATATATCCAACGCCCCCCTCTCATCATCCATGCCTTCCGCTTCATCTCTCAAACGCGTACACAATGGCGTAGACAGGGGGCAGTAAGGGCCCTGCCCCTCCCCCCCTAACATCACTATATATCGAGGCTAATATGAATGTGATCATTAGACAATTGCTGCTAAAAATGGTTTAAGTTCATGAATTGACCCTCCTCGTGAAGGATTAGCAATGCTTGCCCCCCTAGCTCATTTATTTTTCATGGCCCCGCCACTGCGTGCAACAGCGCACATGTTCGCCCCCTCTCTCTAAATATCGATCTCGCACTTGTGCATTCGTTCATAGTCTCCCTCAACTCCGCCCCTCGCACCATCTTCTAGCCCCCACCGGATTTTGCCACATGTACAATCTAGCAGACTCCATGGTTGAACTTAAGCATAATGCACAAACCTCAAAACAACAGTGGTTCTCTTTTGTTCTAGAATCTTCCATATCATAACTACCCAAACTTTTTTTCTAGTTGAATTGACATTATTTGTTTTTACTTTATGCTTTACAACGCACAATTCCATGAATCATAAAATAGATTAAGGGCTTCTTTGATTCAAAGGATTCTCAAAGGAATTTTGGAGGATTCTAATCATTAGGAATTTTTCCTATCTTGGTTGTTTGATTCGCAGGATTGTAAACCATAGGAATTTTTCCATATGATTCATTTGCACTAGATTTCATAGGAAACATCCCATCCACTCAAACCTCTTTGAAAGAATTTTGCGATTTTTCTATGCACAATCAAACACTCGTACAATCCTGTAGGATTCAAGACGACATCCCACTATAATCCCATGTTTTTCCTATTCCCGCGTTCTTAGCTTTTTTATAAAAACTAATTGATTTTGAATGAGATGAACTATAAGAATTAAACGAAGGGCTACATAAGGCATATATGACTCAGAGCTTACATGCTATCATGTGGTATTTATTCATAATTTGGTTGCAAAATATGATGCGTGCAATGCACGTGTACCTTACTAGTACTTCGAGCATGTGCAAAACACGTAAATTAGAATACCAATGGCACGCTACACAGTGTCTCTCTTACAGTTCATGAAGCCACGTGGCACACGTGGAGGCGTTGTCGCGACCTCCTTGCATGAATTGATCACAGTGACGTGCTACTGGTTCCAGAAGAATGTACTCATCCTCCCTGAGCCATACTGGCGGTACATGCAAGAAGCGAAGATGTGCACGCACGCCACGCACACACTCATTCCCTCGCACGCACACGCGGGTACACGGGCAGACGCAATTTTGTACCAAGATCCACCCCATGTAATAATTTGATGCATGTAAAGTCATTCACTTCATTGATGGTGAATTAATACAGCGCATGCAAATTGAGTGGACGTGAGGGCGGAAGAAAGACATTATTACTCCACTGCGCGCATGCGAGTAGTTAAATCGTGGGTTGCTAGTAGTACTTCCATTGGTCTCCTTCGTATTTTGTGCCAATTTTTGACAGTAACATAATATTTACGCATTTGAGCAGTGTAGTGCTTGAAATTTATGTTCCACTAAACTCATCGGGAGCCGTTTCGGGCATCGAAATCAAAACCATCAATTAATCTTTACCTTGTTCCCATCACATTTGAAAGCCTGCTCACACCTACTAGTACGTACCAAACCTGAACGTGTTCCCACTATGCAGGTATTAGTACTAGTGCTAGTACTTAGTTTATAAAAAGGGGAACTACCTAACCGAAAATTACTCTACCTTTCCTCCTCATAAGTGCTTCTTCTTCATCCATCGTTGCCATGGCCGGTGAGCAGAGCTCTAGGTCGAGAACTACTCGTTACAAGGGAGCAGCAACCAAGGCTGCAGAAAAAAAGAGAGGGCTCGCCGCCACGCAGAGACCTCGAAAGACCTCTCACGGGCAGGCGATGGCTCCGAGGAGCGCCCTAGCCACGGAGGCGAACATGCCGAGCTGGCGGAGCTGGAGTCGTTATCCCTCGACGGCATGCTCGATCAGCTCAATAAGCACCTCAATAAGCAGAAGGAGTTCATCCAAGGGTTGATGGAGTTGCTGAAGGAGATCCTCGACGACATGCCCGCTGAGCTCAATCAGCAGGGGGAGTTGACCGCCGGCTTGGTGATGTTGCTGAAGAAGAGCATTGCCTCGGAGAAGAAGGCGACCGGCGAAATCCTGTGACTTCAGGAGGACAAGGCGAAGCTTTGCCATGAGATCGACCTGTTGAAGGAGAAGAACGCCGGCTGGAAGAAGCTGCATGAGAATAGTAGTTCCTCGATGAAGATGCTATAGGCCCTCGTCATGGAACAGAAGGAGGAGTTGGTGAAGCTCCGCATCAAGCACCCGGCTGCTGTCAAGGTACGTAATGTGGCCGTGGAACACATGATGAAGGCTCGCGTCGAGAAATCCCGCGTCATGGACAGAATGAAGAAGATGGCAGAGGAGACGTGCAAGGAGATGGAGTTCGTGGAGGCAATGAAGAAGCAGTTACGACTCCACGGCGAGTTAGATCATTTGGGGTGATAATCTTCCTTCTTCTTTTGCTCCTGTGTTTCATCTTTTGCTTCGGGTGTTTGGCCGCACGTGTCACGTTCTTTGCGAGGCATGAATAGAACAATGGTTTTTTTGAGGGAATGAATAGAACAATACTAACAATGATATGCCTAGCAAATTAGATCATTTCTTATCGCCATATGGCACTGGGCTGCCGTGTTTCGTGCTCCTCCGTCGCAGTACTACTCCAATGGAAAACTTGAGTATACCGCACGGTTCTTTGCTCCTCCTCGATCAGGTCATCGGTGCATTTATAAGAGCAGTCAAATCACAAGGCCCCGCCTTCCAGCAGTAATGAGCCATCAAATCACAAAGGCCCTCGCCTCTCGTGAAACCGACCAAGCTAGACTGCCCCACCCTCTAGCCTTTTAATAAATGTATACTTTTGTATAGCAGTAGTATCGATGGATTGCGCCATGGAGCAAAACTTGAAATTAAAAAAAGGTGGTACATATAGAGAGTGCTCGTCGCCAAATTATGCATATAGTACTATTAAAAAGGCTAGTCACAATAATGGTGTCTAGCACAACCCACCCCTCAAATAAAACTAAGAGGGTGCTTGGATACGTTTTAGTCCCATGACTAGAAGTAGTGGGACTAAAACATGCTAGCCTCACCCATGCTTGGATCCAAATACTAAAAAGGCTAAAATCAAGTTAATGAGCATTTATTATCCTCCAAACCCTCCAATCCAAAACTCGCCTGTGTTAAAGGAGAGGAGTTAAATGAGTAGAGAGAGGACTAATCCACATTTTAGTAGGGGTACCCCTGACTAAGAATTTTTAGTCTCAAGACTAGTTTTAGCCCCTCTTTAGTCAGGGGTGCTTGGAACTTTAGCCTCTTGAAGAGACTATTTTTAGTCAGACTAAAATAAGTCCCTTGGATCCAAGCACCCTCTAAGCATCCTGGAATTCTTTGACAAAACTAAGCACCCTGAAATTCTTTGACAACTAAACTGCTGGCTATATGATGTTGGCCATATATATTGTACGTATATAATGTGAAGAAACGAGTGGTAGTACTATACCAACTAAAATATGAAATGTAAGAAATACTAGTATGTACGCACTGAAGAGTTAAAGTAATGAGAAGAAACATAACATAGTTCTGCTGGGGGCTCAGCACAACACACCCCTCGAATTAAATTAAGCACACCTGAAATTAAACTTTGCAACTATTCCGGTAGACACTGCATTAGAACCACCATGAGCAACGACACTGCCACCTTACTTGGAGTCCTCGTCCACGTCCTCGACTTCGTCCTTGTCCCTCTTCCTCTTGGCCGATACTTCTTTGCTTGAACCGCACACTTGGCTGTTGCTCTTCATCCAACCCTTGTAGATATTGAAGCACAGGTAGCCATCCATTGCAGCGTAGTGGATGTGGTCTATATCTAGTATATTCCGCTGCCATGCATGACGATGAAATGTGTATGGAGGTTTCTCCAGTTTATCATACGAAGGATGAACCATGGCTCCTGCCAGGGTCAGCATTGAAGGCCGACGAGAGGACACCAGCCGATTTTTCTGGAGGTCGAAGGGGTTGCCTACAATGAGACCTATCCGATGCAGGACATCCCTGTCATTCTTAAAGTCTACAGTAACGAATTTTACTGTTTTGTCCTTGAGGAAGTTCTTAAAATCCTGGCACTCAACGTCGGCATGGCATATGTGGTAGACCAAGCAAACGTTATGTATGCAAACCTGGATCACGACGGGCTTCTTCCTCTCTTCATCCTTTAGATCCTTCTTTGGTCCCAGGACTGTGGTGTACTCAACATCTATCCTAGCGACCCACTCATCATCTGAGTTTTCGAACATGCGTCTGAAGCGAGAAAGGCATCCTTTCACCGTCACAGAAGAACGGTTGTAGATGACGTCGAACTCATCGCCAGTGATGGTTCTAACCTTGTACTCACCGCCGATCATGGAGATTTGGGATGCCATGGATTTGGGAGGAGGGTTAGGATTAGTGGAACTGCCGTAATGTGAATGGACGGGACGACTAGGAGCGAACCGTCGTAGTATTGAAGGACGCGCGGGGACGAGTAGGAGCGAACTGCCAGCTTAGAACGGCAGGGTAGTGGCTTTCCATTCTCCCATGATACGGGCTTCCAAGAGCCCTCGGATATGAGATCGAACGGTTGCATGGAGTGATTCTAGACCTATGGGTGAATATCCTATCCTGGAGGGTTATTCTGCAAATTTTCAGCAACTTAGCATGCGACCATTTGATCTCAGATCCAAGGGCTGCCAGCAGCCCATATCTTGGTCGCGCCTACCACGACCGTCGCGTCACTCGCATGGTCGCGCCCTTGGAGATTTAACATGGTGCGTTAGGCTATCTAACGTTGGCATGTCATACATAGTCATCACTTAGTCACTCATACTACAACAAGGTTGGCTATAAGGTTGGCTATAAGTGTATTTATTTTACTCCTCTCTATCACTTTCTTCGTAATGGAGGTGGTCAGGAATCGAGAGACTCATGCCGGTCGTAGCGCCGCAGTTAAAATGATAATGGAAAGTCAAATCACGGGGCCCCACCTGTCCAGCAGTAACTCGCTGTCAAATCACACAGCCCTACGTTTGCAGCAGCCTACTCCCTCGTCTTCTCGCGTCTCTATCGAACCAACTAGGCGGAACTGCCCCGCCGCCTACCACGCAGGAAAAGCCCCGCCCTCGAATTTTAAATAGTATACAATATTCTAATTTTGTATCCATGGATTGTGCCTGTGCCATGGAGCATATACAGCATGCCCGTCGCGTTCGCGTCGCACCCCAGACGGTCGGTCGGTCTGGCACGCTGCTCTCCGAATGGAACGTGCGTCATATTGCGTTTGCACACACATGTGGGACGACAATTGAGAACCGACCATAGGCACACTCCCCGGCCCCGCAAGTCGGGTGACTTAATAGAAGAGGGAGACGAGCGATAGTACTAGAGAAGTGTTGTACTACGTTGGTGCCTGGACGATCCCTGCAAGACACGGAAGATCAGTTCGTCCATGCATGTGACCAGACTCCAGCAGACACGCCTGGATTGGCTATCGTCTACATATCGTGAAGGCTGTGTTGTACATGGCTGTAGTTGTGGTGAGAAATCTAAAAATAGGTTTCTTGTCATCTCGCAAAATTAGGTGTCATGTGCTTCAGATCATTGCGAGGGTTAAACAGCGACAACTGAGTTGGGCTAGTCATTGGGGGCACATGCACGAACACTGACTACTCGGCTGCCATCTAGGTCAAGACGGCTATGTTAATTAGGACATCTATCGACAGACCCCTTTTCTACGAGTTTATCTTTAATTTGAGCTTTGTTCCTCGTCTAGTTTGTCCGTCGGGATTCATGTTGTCTCCTCTGGGCAGTGAGGTTATGATTTCTTGTCATGTGGCTTTTTTTCGTGTTATATGTTATAATCCGGCGCTTCAGATCAAAATGACGACAACTGTGCCTCCGGGCCACGTGCATGAAGACTTCTCGACAGTCATTGACGAGGTCAAGCCGGCTCCGGTAGACAAAAGAAAACTAGAACTACTCCACTATATAGGCAGGAGCCTCCGCGCTTGCTTGCTAGTGTTGGTCTCTTCACACTGTCTCGGCCTCTCCAGATCTAAACACGACAGCGGTGGCCACTCTCTCTCTCTCTCTCTGCTCATCGCTGGTCACAGATCTAGCCAGATCCTCTCCGCCGGGGAAGGTGAGAAGGTGCAACGTTCACACGGTCGTCCTCGGCGACGACTCTTACCCACTGCTGGGCGCATCCCGATCAGCCTGCCTTGCCGTTCTCTCCCAAGCACTGCTGGTGAGGGAGGGCCTCTGACCCCTTCTTCCTCGCTGCCGTAGTGTCGGCATATCCGGCCTCCCGCCGCCCACCTAGAGACATCCCGGCGACCATCAGGTATAACTTCCTTCGAAACTGGACTTGCTTTACTTCTCGAGCTCCCGACGTCGCTGCATTTGTATCTTTTACTATTTCTCAGGCCCCCTCGTAGATAGGATCAATCGGCTGTTCGAAAACCACCTAATTTTTTTACGTTTAAGAGGTAAAACTAGTTCATGCACTCGAATCTAGTACTACTTGGTTCAAACAAGGAAGAAAGGGGGTGGGGGTGGGGGAGGATTTGTTACCTGAATCTAGGACTTGGTCGAAAGAGGAAATAATGGGGGCGAAAAGTAGCAGAGACTGGCTATCCAACTGGTCTCTAGGTCTAATAGGGAAATAAAGGGAAACGCAGTACAAACTCAATATAAACCCGATCTATTGGTTGAAAAAGGAAAGAAAGTGGGGACTGGGGGACAAGTCAACAGAGTAAGTCCAGTTCTAGATTTGCTAGCCTCACACAGTATAAGGTGGCTATACCGAACAAAAATGGGACCAACCCAGATATCCTGTTCTGATGTTTGTTGCCCCGAGCCACTCTTAAGTAATGCCACTGGTAAAATGTAGCAGTCACACTATTAAAAGTAAGGACACGTTAAACCAATGTTGTTTTCAATGTAATTCCTCCAGTAATATCTCTTGGCTTCTTACTACGCTTCTTGCTCTTCCTCTAACTGGTTGATTCATCCTCATCTTCTGAATCAACATTGATGCAATCTTCCTCTCCGGGCAACTTCCTTCCTTCTTCCATCCGGGCACATTTATCCACCAATGTATATAGTTCTTTCATAGTCTTGGGCAACTGCACGTTCATTTTGGAACGAATGCGGTGGTTGCGCACATTGGACTGGAAAGCTTCTATAACAACTGCCGGATGGATATTTGGAATATTTCTATGAACTTTACTGAATCTCTACAAATACTTACGGAGGGTTTCTCCTTCCTTCTGCTGGAGAAGCCGCAGGTCGCTGGGCCTGCCGGGCTCTTGGTGGCCAACGGTGAAGGCACCGATGAACTCGTGGCACAGGTCTGCCCATGACGAAATAGAGTTCTCCGGTAGGTGCATCAGCCAAGACCTCACATTGTACTTGAGGGACAAAGGGAAGTAGTTGGCGAACACCTTCTCATCTCTTTCCCCGGCAGCCTGAACAGTGATGGTGTAGATGCTCAGAAACTCTGCTGGGTTTAGCCTCCGTCGTACTTCTTATGTATCACTGGCTTGAATGTGCGAACGGATGGCCAACAGACTTGCCGCAACTCTCGTGTAAAGGCAGGGAAGCCGACCTCGAAGGGTAGGCACCTGCTAACACCAAGCGCAGGCTCATCGATGTTGAGGCCGTCGCACCCGTCGGTCTGGCGGGGGTCACTTCGGCACCGCTCGGCGACGACGCGCGCGTCCCCCCGTTGCCTGTCTTCCGGGGCTCGACGTTGGCCTGGGCATGCTCAAGGGTCAGAAGAGGCCATCGAGACATCGTCGGGGTCTTGATTCTGCTGCACCCTCACCGGCTGCGGTGGCAGGGACTGGACCGTGGGGACGGCCCCCTTCGTACAGTTGGCGGCGTGGATGGTGGCTGTTGCTTGGGGAGGTTGTAGTGGGCAAGCTTGTCATGAGCCCCCAGCTTCGGCGAAACCGAGCAGGCTTTGGATGGTGGCATGCCACTCATCCATCTGCTCGGCCGCTGGCGGGAACCTCAACAATAGCTGAGCTCGCGCCATGGCTTCCGTGGCCATACTTGGCATGGATGTCGATGACGTCGACCGCACCGTCGCCTGGCTCCGGATGGTGCCAGCGACGGCGGCGGCGGCGCCCCGCCCACGCAGTGGTGGGACGACCACCGGGGCAGTGGGGTCGCGCGGCGGTGGTGCTCGATGATCAGCGGCTCCGTTGAGTGTAGCAGCCTGGTTAGCTCGTTCGGGAGGAGGCGCATGTGTCGCGGCCGCCCCCGTGATGGGGGCGATCGGAGGTCGATGGCTCACCCCGAACCGAGCACCGTTGCTGCGGCTGTGCTCATCAGCGAGAGGAGGGGGTGCGGGCGGAGTGACCCCCTCGCCTGCACCTTGCAGAGATTGACCATCGAGATGCTGCTGATGTTGTTCTCCTCCGATAGCTCTGGCCCCCATGTCGGCCGCGGGGGAGGTGGTAATGGTGCCACCTGCTCCAACCACACCCCCAGCAGCGTCCACGTCCTCACGCGCTCCTGTGTCACCCGCGGCGTTAGAGGACGCGGGCGGAGGAGCCTTTGAGGTGGATGGATGGGCTGAGGTGCCAGATTTATTCTTGGGCGCCATTGTCGATGGCGCTATCGAGGATGAGGATGTCGATGAAGATGATGCACGGCGTACACTTTCAGGTTCGTGCAAGCGCTCCCCCTACCTGGCACGCCAAAGATATCGCGGGATTTCCACGGCCACCTATGGGACTGGGTGGCCCCTTGTTGGTTCGGCAGGGGGACGTCATGTTGCACAAAGAGCAGACCAGGGTACGGCAATGCGGCAGAGAGCACACAAGCGATTTACACAGGTTCGGGCCGCCGCGAGGCGTAAGACGCTACTCCTGCTTTAGTGGATTGATGGAAGAATGAATGTGGTGGTGCGTATTACACTTGCTCGGCAAGGGTTGCCTCGTGGGCGCAACGTGCGTGTGGTGGCTTGGGGTTGTGAACTTTACAACCTTCTAACCCCTCCTACGAGTGCCCTGGGCCTCCTTTTATAGATAAAGGGCTCACCACAGTGGCAAAGTGGTCATTATCTACTGATATGATAGCGAACAGTGCTATCATACCTAACTCTGTGGGCTGACATGGCGCATTAAATGCGTCACTGAGTGTCACATCACTGGTCGCCCGGCAAGGCCTGCCGGGCTATCTTGCCAGCTCCGCACCTGCTCTCTTGACACGTCGCAGGACGGGTGTCATCTATAGGCTTATCTGTAGGAGATGGCTGCCATGTGGCGAATGGCTGCCACTTAATCATCTTGCGGCTTGACACCACACTAATCGACGACGTGAGTCATGCTTGAGTGGTTGGTGGGGTGGTTCTGCCCCCGCGAGCCTCGGTAGGCTCTGCCGGGGAGCCTCGGTTGCTTGCTTCTGGTGGTGGCCTGGCCCCTTGCCGAGTTCGCCTGCCCGGCAAGGGAGGCCCTTGTCTTACGATATCTTGCTCCTTAGGCTCAATCTTGGTCCTTCTAAGCTGCATGTTGGTTCTTCAGATCTCTTGGTCCTCCAATCTCTGACTCAAGCTGGTGCTTCAATCTTGATCTTGTGCCTGTGCACAGTTGGTCAACAGACCTAGGGTTTGTTGCACGGATGCAAGATCATAGTGATGATCATCCCGTGGCAGAAAATATGAAGCTAAGAAAGGATGCGTGTATGAGACTTTGGAGAAAGACTGATCCCTATGCCACCAGGAGGAGAACTGCTGTGGACTACTGCTTTCACACAAAGGAACAACATGATTTCTAGGAGACATTCTTGTTGGACATGAAGCCCATAGTTTGTGATATAAAATGGGTTGACTGGAAATACATTGATGACAATGAGGACTATTTCCCAAGTGTGCACGAGAGCTTCAGAATGAATGAAGTTGACAAGTTTGTTGGTCAGAAGTTGACTAAGTGGAACGATGAGATGATCATGCAATTCTATTCCACTGCTCACTTCTACCCTGATGGAAGGATTGTCTGGACGACTGAAGGAACAAGGTATCAATCAACTATCTGAGAAATGGCCAAGCTGATCAATACCCCAAAGGAAGAGTAGAATGACATAGATGTGTATGCTAAGCCTAGGAGGGATCACAACTCCATGGCTAACATGTAAAGGACTATTCCTGATGATGCCTTGGAGACTCACAAGCTTGTATCTATATACTATTTGCTGTCTGGCTTGACCACCATCAACACTATATCGAGGCACACTCTTTTGCCAAGTAAGGAGAACATAGAATGATCCTTGGTCAGTCCATCAACTTGCTCCACTTGTTTGATGTAATGTACCTCAAAAGTTCAAGGTAATGAGCTTGATTGTTGAGACAGTGAAGAGAACAGCTGCAGATCAGAAGAGATCATGTGGATATGCCCCTAACATTCAAATGTTGATTAATTCCAAGATGGGAACCGGGACATGTCTTCTTGACAGAGAGCATCTTCCCCCGATGCCATATTTTTAGGACAACGAGGTTGTCATGGATGCATCCCATCGTACTTGTGCAGAAGCCCAGGAGAAGAGAGAGAAAGCAAAAGCTGCAAAAGCAGCAAAGGCAGCAAGTGCACCAGATGCCTCCACAGTGATGCTCAAGACCAAGCAAGATCAACTCAGTTATTTGCTTGAGGCTATAGTGAGAATTGAGAAGGGCTTGTCCACCCTGACTCAAAATCAAGAAAGTTTTGAGAGGATCATTGAGACCAAATTTCATGACCTAGATGTGAAGGTCACTGAGATACAGACCATTGTGGAGAAGCTCCAAGAAGAAGCCGAGGAAAGGGAGGATAGACCAACCACATATACTTTCCAGAGAGTGCCAAGGGCACAAAGGTCATCAACAGTGTCAGTTGTGAGAGACTCCAGGACTACTACTTCAGGACCTGCAGCAACTGCCACGGTTGTACCTCCAGTGCCAACCCCTCCAGCTCCACAGACCTCTACTGAAGCTTTTGCAGATGCCCTCCTCTCCATGCCATCTACGCACACTGAAGTGACAAGCCAGAAGACCTCTTGAGGAGCTCGCGGAGATTGTGCCTAGACTGTCGTATAGCACTATATGCATTCAAACTTTTTGGTAACTTTTTGACAAAGGGGGAGAAAGTGTATAGATCATACGCTTCGAGAGAGAGTGTGTCTTGCCTTTCATTTTCGCATTTGCTTCTCTTGCTACTGTGTTTTTCTGGTTGTTTGATTCCTATGATACTATTTGTGTTATGCTCGTGAGATACTTATGTGATCATGTGTTTGATCATACTATGCTTAATGTGTGGCTGCTTGCTTATATCCATGAATTTGTGTATGATCAATCACTTTTACCCTTGGTGATGAGTGCATGTTATCATTTTGAGCGCTCCACCAAGATGTATGTGCCATGGAAGAGTGACCCATGATATTAATCAATTGTGCATTTGCATTCAAAAGCAAATTTTAAATAATGCACAAATTTAGGGGGAGCTCTTGCTTATCACATACTTCTCAAAGCGACGATGTATTTCATTCATATTATCGTTTGTCGAAGCTTTGATCTATATGTTGTCATAAATTACCAAAAAGTGGGAGATTGAATGTGCAACTAATCCCTGGGTGGTTTTGGTAATTCATAACAACATATAGATCATTGAACTAATATCCATTCAAGTTAAATATTTCAGAAAGTTCAATGATTGGTGATACGTCTCCAACGTATCTATAATTTTTTATTGTTCCATGCTATTATATTATCATTCTTGGATGTTTTATAATCATTTTATAGTCATTTTATATCATTTTTTGTACTAACCTATTGACATAGTGCCAAGTGCTAGTTGCTGTTTTTTGCATGTTTTTTACATCATAGGAAATCTAAAGAAAATATGCCCTAGAGGCAATAATACAGTTGTTATTTATATTTCCTTATATCATGATAAATGTTTATTATTCATGCTAGAATTGTATTAACCGAAAACTTGATACATGTGTGGATACATAGACAAAACACCGTGTCCCTAGTGAGCCTCTACTAGACTAGCTCATTAATCAAAGATGGTTAAGTTTCCTAACCCTGGACATGTGTTGTCATTTGATGAACGGGATCATATCATTAGGATAATGATGTGATGGACAAGACCCATCCGTTAGCTTAGCATATTGATCGTTCAGTTTTATTGCTATTGCTTTCCTCATGTTAAATACATATTCCTTTGACTATGAGACTATGCAACTCCCGGATACCGGAGGAATGCCTTGTGTGCTATCAAACATCACAACATAACTGGGTGATTATAAAGATGCTCTACAAGTATCTCCGAAAGGGTTTGTTGGGTTGGCATAGATCGATATTAGGATTTGTCACTCCGAGTATCGGAGAGGTATCTCTGGGCCCTCTCATAATACACTTCATGATAAGTCTTGCAAGCAATGTGACTAATTAGTTAGTTACGGGATGATGTATTACGGAACCAGTAAAGAGACTTGCCGGTAATGAGATTGAACTAGGTATGAAGATACCGACGATCGAATCTTGGGCGGTGACCAGATATGTACCCGGTACCCCCGAAACAGTTCCGATGTCCAAATATCATCGTCCAATATATGAATCTTTACCTCTCGACCATTTCAAGACTCCTTGTCATGTCCGTGATCTCTTCTGGGACTCCAAACAACATTCGTTCACCAAATCAGGTAACTCATATAATACAAAATCGTCATGGAACGTTAAGCGTGTGCACCCTACGGGTTCGAGGACTTTGTAGACATGACTGAGACACCTCTCCGGTCAATAACCAACAGCGGAACCTGGATGCTCATATTGGTTCCCACATATTCTATGAAGATCTTTATCGGTCGTACCATAATGAAAACATACGTTATTCCCATTGTCATCGGTATGTTACTCGGAAGGGGTTCCGGGCATCCCCCCGGCAACTACATGGGCCTAATGGTCCAAGAAGGGGACAGACCAGCCCCTAGGAGGCTGGCGCGCCCCATGTTGGCCGAAATAAAGGGGAAGGAAAGATGGGAAGAGAGAAAGGAAGGGGAGTAATTCGGCCTCCCCCTTCCTTCTCTCCTCCCTCCTCCTTCCTTCCCCCTCCGGATGAATATGGAAGGGGGGAGGCTGAATTGGGAGTCGCCCAAGTAGGACTCCTCCTACTTGGGGCGCCCCCTTGGCTGCCTCTCCTCCCCTCCAACCTATATATATGAGGGGGGGGGCACCACCAGAACACACACCAACAATTGTTAGCCGTGTGCGGTGCCCCCTCCACTTCTATGACAACAATTTTTGGGCCGAACGATTTTTTCTGTCATACTTATGACACTTCTATGACAATAATTGTGACAAAACCTGGTATCATCATAAAGTGGTGGGGTTCTACTTCTATGACAAAAAATCATGACAGAAAATGGGCTTTTCGTCCTAGGCGGGCCAGAGACGCAGCTGCATGACATTCTTTGGGCCGTCATGGCGGAAAAAACCATGGTAGAAGCGAGGGCGAGGAAAATATCAGGGAGTTCCCGGTTATGATGGGTGGTCGGGGGCCGAGCGATGCGCATTTCTCTTGTACGTACGCACGTGTGTGCAAGGCGTTGGGCTCTAACTAAACTCGAGCGAGGCGTTGGGCTCTAACTGAACCCGAGCGAGGCATTGGGCTCTAACTGAACTCGAGCGATTGCACTGCAGGCTACGCGTTACTGACCCCGAGCGACCGATCGATCCCTTGCTGTTAACTGAACCCGAGTGTGATTACTTCGCTACTGCTGCTAACTGAAGCTGATCGATGCTGCCTCTGGATGAACAGTGAGCGTTGTTGAGGGGGTTTGGATGAATAGTTCCCTGTGGGGGGTTGGATGAACATGACCCCATGGTAGTAGAGGCCATTGCTGCTGGATGAACAGTACGTCGATCGATCGAGCCGGTGGATGAACATGACCCCGTGGAGGGCTGGATGAACAGGACCCCGTGGAGGGGTGGTTGAACAGTAGCCGGTGGAAACAGTAGCCGGTGGAGGGCTGGATGAACAGTAGCCGGTGGAGGGCTGGTTGAACAGGACCCCCATGGAGTGGGCTGGTTGAACAGTAGCCGGTGGAGGCTGGATGAACAGGAGCCCGTGGATGAACAGTCACAGGTGGAGGCTGGAGGAGGTCGACGGTGGATGAACAGTAGCCCGTGGAGGCTGGAGGAGGTCGACGGTAGGGATGAACAGTATCCCGTGGAGTCCCGTTTTGTGGACGCCACACCCCTCCCGATGAACACGACCCCCGTTTCGACCGTAGCACTCCAACACAAGTCTGTTTCCTCCGTTTTGCGGTACGCCACACCCCTCCTGGTCAACAGGACCCCATTTCGACCGTAGGAGGTCTGTTTCCTCCATTTTGCGGTATGCCAGACCCCTCCCGATGAACAGGATCCCGTTTCCATCATGGCCGGTCGAACACAAGGCCGTTTCCTTTATTCTGCAGTATGCCAGGCCTCGTTTCCATCGCCTGTTCCGTCCAAGCCGGTTGGCTCCCGATGAACAACACGCGCTCCATTGCCTCCCGATGAACACGACGCATTCCGTTGCCTCCCCATGAACATGATGACGGCGCAGTTTCTCCGTTCCGACCCAGCCACAGCCATGTACACGAGCCCTGTCCATACATATGCGCGAGTAGGCGTTTGAGACCCCGTTCGTATGTACGTACGTGGCCATGTTTTCTTTCTTGCACCCTAGCCACTGTACGTACGTGTACATGCTACGTGCGCGCCTCTACTATGACAAGTGCCCTTGCTTGCACGGCCACGGTTCATCGCTGCAGCTTGCAGACAGACCGATTGACCAGTATGTACGTACGCGTTCGCGGCCAAAATGACAACGCTATGTATGCTTCGACCAGGTGGGTCCCGACTGTCAGGCACTTCCTTGCGTGCGAAGATGTAGCTGGTGAGTCCCAGCAGTCAGGGGGCGAATCATTTTTTCTCGTAATATGGACGCACTTCCTTGCATGTGAAGATGTAGCTGGTGGGTCCCAACAGTCAAGGGGAAACGTTTTTTTTGCAAAATACGGTGGCCCGTTTGATGGGTCCCTGCTGTCAGGTGGAGGAATAATTATTTTCCGTGTAATAAGGAGGCACTTCCTTGCTGCGGCCGTGGACCCAATTGTCAGCCTCTCAATGTACAATAGTCTTCTGATGGAAGTCGGTCGTTGACCACATTGACCACGCTGCGCCGAGAGCACCAAGGCGGTGGATGACGATGAGGCCTAGGAAGGGGACGACACGGAGCCGGGGAAGACGTGGCAGTGGATGCCCATGCGGAGAGGAGTACGAGGGTTCACTGGTTCGGCTGCGGTGTGAGGATGCCGTCGCCGCATGGCCTGGCCAACGGTGGGAGTGGTAGGGGAGGTGAGTCCTCCGCGGCAGCACAGCCAGGCATGGGAGGCGGGAGGAGGCGGCACGACCGGCGCTGCTTTGGGCGGCTGGAGCAAGAAGACCAGAGGTTGAAGAATCACAACGACTGTTGGATGGACATCATACGGTCACTACAGCTAGAATCGTTTGTATTGACTAAGTTGACGAAGCCCTTGGTACGCGTCAACTTAGTAGGCCCAGAGGTCAGCCTCCGAAACGGTGTGCCCCAGATGTCAGGGGGAGGAATCATTTTTTTGGCGGCTGAAGCTAGAATATCCGAGATTGAAGAAGAAGCACGACATCCATTGGATGGACATCCAATGGACACTGCTGCTAGAACCGTGTGTTGACTATAAGTTGACAAAACCTTGCATACGCGTCAACTTAGTAGGCCCACAAGTCTATGGCACAGAACTTATAGCCCATTTGCGATTTGTAAGAATGCACATCCCATTTTTGAATTCTAATGGAATTTACTACAGCCCATTTACAGTTTGTTAAAAGTACAACCCATTTTCTAGCTAGGACAACGATTAATAATTTTAACCAACCGTTCAAAATAGAATTCAATAAAATTTACCACATTTTGATAGGATCCGAAATATTTTTGTCTTGAAATATCTAGTCAGATTAAATACAATTTCAATATAAATTTGTATTACGTAAAAATCCAATGAAACATTGCGCGTGCAACAATTAATGAAATTAAAATTTTCAAAATCCCAAAGCAATATTTTATAAACTAATTACGTGTTTGGTGCAATTTTTATAGTTACTGCCCAGTTTTTATAATTACATCCCATTTATTATTTCTTAAATCCCATTTTCTTGTTAAGCCTAATGCATCCCTCCTAGGAAAGATTTGCAGCCCAGTGGGGCGGAGAATAACAAGTTGACCCGGATTGTGTACAACTATCGGCCCAGTTGCATTGCTGATGTTAAAAAAAAGGCCCATGTAGTACAGTACAACCTTACATGGCTACTCAGCCCACAGTCAGCGATGGCGTAAAGGCCCAAACAAGGCTTCTGTTGAACTTTCTGAAGTCACTAAGCTCAATTAATAACTTACGAAAAAAGTTAGAGTACAGTGGAACCTAATGAAAAGCTGTCACGAGCGAAGAAATAATTCAACGGGTCCCACTTGTGCGTGTGTGTGTGTGAGAGAGAGACCCATTGGTCGATGCTCGTAAATACATCTTTCAGCCATATGCATTGATGATGCTCTGTAAAAACTTATATAGTTGACACAATCATATAGAACATCATAGCACACTGAACTTGCATACAAAAATTTCACGCAGGCGGCACAATCAGGGTGGAAGAAGTGGATCGCTACGGGTAGGGCTATGTTGAAACCAACGAACTCGTACATAATGGTTCATCGTCTTTATCAATGACGGGGAACTATCTTGAATCTTGTGAAAAGAAAACAGACAGACAACACAATATATAAGTTCAGCTAGAACATTAAGTTGACGTACAACCCTTTCTAAAAAAGGTTCAGGTAAAAAAATAGAACAAGTCATCTGACAAGATTCAGTTGTTACCTCAAATTAGAGCACATCGAGGCAGCCAGCCTTGCCTCTTCTCCCAAAGAAGCAGTGGCCTCCACCGCGCGATGGAGTAGTCCCTGTGCCATCCATCGTTCCGAGCAACACGGGGAAAGTCTGACATTGACTCCTATAATGGACGTCGTCGATGGACCCGGGCATCAGCGGCGGTGGCAGGACTTTGATTGATGGATTGACCACTTCTTCGACATGCACGAACACTCGATACAGGTACATCCCTAGCGTGGTCCGCGGCGGCCTTGGTGGCAACGAATAGTACAACCCCGGTTCCTGCACCGGTATCTCAACACCAATCACCTTCGGTATGGTGGACGGCTTCTTCATCCATGCCGTAACCGTCAAAGCCCAGCTATCTGGCGCAACAAACATACTTACGAGCTCACCTCCAAGGTCATTGATAAGCTCATTCATGGAATCGCTATTGCAAGCACGCCGAGGCATGCCGTGGAAGGTAAGCTTTGTTAAAAACTCAAGATCAGAGGGCACCGAGCCTCATCTTGGGTGCCACTGATCAAAGCTCACCAGCGTTCCATCTCAGAACAAACACTGGGAAGATTCGAACACACGACTATAGTCGAAAGTTGTCCGGAACCTGACGAAGCAATCAGCCGGTGGCGGACAGACTTCGACGAGCAAGTCACTTATTTGGATGCCATGCGCAATGCCAAGATCTTTGACAAGGTCGTCTGGCGAGACAGGAGGCCAGTCGCTGTTCATGGTTACCATCAGCACCTTGCCGGCAAACTGGTCATCAAGCGCCGCCATGCCACTTATGAGCGACAGCACGCAGCGCCCGAAGGCAGGACGGACCTCAGGATCTCCGGCTCGGAGATCCGTGTTAAACGGCGACATGATAGTGCGCTTGAGTACAGGGAGTACGGGAGGGGGATTTGGGGGAACTGGAGTAGGAATCGAGATTCCAGAGGTGGGGGAGGGGCGGTTGATTGGGGATGAAAAGGTAGCATGAATTTCGAACACGTGCCAATATGCTCTCGGTGCACAAGTGCACGAAAACACCGGTGGCGCCCACATGTCGACCTAAGAGTCCCTATTCTTTCTTTTTTTGAGAGCCCGGCCTTTTTTTAGGATCTTTTGAGAGGCCGGCCTGAGAGTCATAATTGACCTATTTGGCATTGCATTACTACTTGGCCCATATTCAACGACACCTCACTGGCCCAAACAAGTGTACATCATCGAAAAGACATTAAGCTCAAATTATAACTTGAAAAAAGGAGATATACTCTGAACAGTGGAGAATGGTGATGCCCTCATTTAGCCCACCAACAGTTCGAGATAATAAACAGTTCAAAACAACGATATATACAACATTCAAACACTGACTAGTGACTACTACTGACATAAACATCAAGACATGATAGTTCATAAGAAGTCTTGCTACACCACCAAAACGCACCCATCTGCAGCGCTCAGACTCTCGTGATCCAGATGAGAATGACATTCTAAATAGAGGCAACTATTACATAGTAAGAGTGACATAGACGAGGATAACCAAATGACAAGGAATATGCATAACAAAAGAGAGAACTACCCATCCAGAACAAGCAGCAAAGACAACAAGTCATTCGAAGAGGGATGATCCAATACCATCATAATTTGCAGCCCCGGCTCAGCCTCCAGTGATCCGGAGACACCAGTACTCCACCCTTTCGACGCAATAGCCCAATTACCTATCAACCTGAAGGCTTGAACCACATCGTTGCCTGTCGGACTCGACACATCCAAGGATCAAAGTTAATCCAGATGCCTTTGTCATTCACACCTTCTTTTGGCTGCAGGCTGTATCATTGACAATCAGGGGAGTTCGCTCCCAAACTCCTAGGGATCGCCGTGTAGACACAGTTTTCCATAGCAAACAGAGCCTATCTGCCATCAAGGTCCTTGCCAACGGTGATCTCCTGGTTAATCAGATAATTGAGTCTGAGAAACAAAGAGTATGAACCAAGGCTGTTTACCCGCCTCCAACTCAAAAATCCCGCAGGCCCCAACAAGCTGGTATCCTACTCATAGACATAACATCCATTGTCCGGATACTCATGTATTTAACGATGCTTGCATATAGTGGGGTTTTTGCAATATAACTTTTCCCGCTCATGTGTCCGAATGATCATCAGTTTTTTGCCGTCCTCTGATCGAGTGAGGAACCAGTTGTTCTTCCCTGTTTTTGGCAAAAGTGGTGTGATTACAAAGGGCAGTAACTGTAGGGACACTGCATGATATCAAAAAGGACAGGCATTGTTAATGTAAGATCAGCATTGTTCAAAGTATGAGTAGGATAATGCAAGAAACAACATTGATATGTCCCTATTAGAACTAGGAGGAAAATACAGGGAAATGTATATTAGGTTCGAAAATATAGAAGTGCCATGCATGGTTATACTCATGTTATCTCACAATCGATTCGTTATGTAATCATGTTATGTCCTCACAAACAAATTCTTCAAGGAAACTAATAGACCATGGATTGTTATACACTCATGTTCTGTGGGAAATTTTTTTGTGAGCATATTATTCTAGCTATTGATTGCTGAAGGGCAAAAATAGGTATGTATACATGGTAAGCATTACATGATTTCACTACTTCAAAATATAGAGTTCTCCATATGCACATTTACTTCCCTAATGTATGGTTAGATGAAATCAATAGTGTGATGCATGTTTCTACATCATGAAAATGAGGAAACTAACATGGCCATTGATACACACTCATATTTAGTAGTATATAGATTACTATAAAATAAGGAGAATATCAATATCTGCCTAACAGTTTGATTATTCAGGGGTACAAATTGGCTGTAATGACATGGTCACAATCGCATGAATTAACTCATTCCAAATATAGCTGATTTATGGTGTCTCTAATACATTGCCATAGTTCTACTCAAATTCTGCTCAAACAGGGATATGTCAATCACAAAAAGTTCAAACAGTGTCCTGGCGTCATCATTAACATCAGACGAAAACAACTTACACGCGCCATCCCAGCAATACGTGGTGCCATCTGCTTTGTCGATCGCGTAGATGATGCCATTGTGTTCAATAGCATCACAGAAGTGTGTATCATCTTTGACGACGATCCACTGCAAGCTGAGCTGTCTCCAGCTAAAGAAGGCACATGCGGAAAGATAGGCGAGTCCCTTGTCGAACAACGCAATTAGCTTGAAGTCTGCATAATCAGCATGTCATGTGGGCACTTGGCAGATTACAATCTTCTGCAAAACAAGGTGCATCCAACTGATGACGTAATCTAGATGACTTAGACCGCGAAGGTAAAACTCTATATCATCCAACAGAGGAAGGATAATCTCATGGGAGGTATGGAAGTTCACGAGCACCAACTTTTCCCCGTCTTCTCTGACGGCATCCGTCTAGTGGGAGTTCATGCCGACCCAGTACATACCTGCAAGAAGTTTCGGGCGATGGTGATCAGATCAAAGTCGAGGGCCGGCGACCCACTACATACCTGCAAACAAGTTTCGGCTGATGGAGGTCGGATTGAAGTCGAGGGGCATCATGTACGCCTCCGTATCATGATGAGAAAATCTCGCAAGGCCAAATAGCAGCAAGCAGGGTGTCTTGAAAAGCTTAGGCCTCGCTTCGATGATGGCCGTGTGCATGCCCCTCGAGCATGCAGCCAGCCGTAGGGCGCTCAACATATCCATACACGATCAACATAGGTCGATGACGTCACTAGGGAGATTGCTCCAATCGCGGCTCATATGGATGCTGCGCGGTTCGCGTTCGTCCATGGTGGAGTTTGGAAGGTGGGGTATTGGGGGGCTTGATTTACGAGGGAGAAGGCTTTCGGTGCTAGAGTGGCTAGCGAGGGAATAGTGGTACTGGGGGAGGCGAGCGAGGCGAGGGTATGCGGGGACACAGTGAGATGATGAAGAGTGACCTCAGGATCTCCGGCGAGACGGAGATGGAGATGGAGTGGTGCTAGGGGAGAGGGAGACGAGGCGAGGCATGTTATACAGCGGCGGTGATAGTGACTGCACAATGCACAAGGTGAGGCTGACTTTGGTAACCCGGACACGCCGCCTGGACTAGTGTCACCTCGGGCGCAGGGTCTTGTCACTTCACTGTGAGGACCGGATGAATAATAGTATTTTGACCATCAAGTGTACCACAGTTGTACAACAACTACTAGTAGGAGTAGTAGGAACATGAGTAGTACTCCCTCCGGTCCTCTTTTATCTGCGCATAACTTTTTTCAGTAGTTCTCTAATTAGTCTGCGTATATACCCTTTTGCATGCGCCCATTTCCCTCCATGCCCCGCATTCACAACATTAATTAGCGTACGCATGAGCAGCTGGAGCCAGACTCCAGCCAAAAAACAGCAGCATGCAAGTGGGCTATTCTGTGCGCGTGGGAGAGAGAAAAGGCAACCATAGAGCCCGTCCAATCTATTGCATGCAGCAGTCAAACCACTGCAGCTCTCCTCATGCATGTGCATAACTTCTCCCATTTACTTCTCCATGGGGAACCGATTTTCCTCGGCTTCTTCACTACACCTTGATCTTCATTTGCATCCAAACCACATTGTTTTAACCTCTTCGCATCCTCCTGGAGTAATTCCGAAGCCCCCTATAAATAATAACCTTCTTCAGTTAGACTAGCCATCTAATCCTAATTCTCCAAACCATAGCCCTCCGGTCTAGCGGTTCCAAATGGCGAAAGAGATCGAGATGCAAGTTTTTAGCGTCCAACATGTCCTCGTCGAAGGCTCATTGAGCATAGTTGCCACAGTCACCGACCACCCAAGGGTTGTTCAGAAGTGGATCAACAATGTATCCAACTCCCTCCAAAAGGTGGAGATGAAGGTCATCGGTCTCGACGCAGAGTACATGGAGTGTGCCACTGGGAAGATCCAACATGCCGCTGTCCTTCAGCTCTGCCTCGAAGATGATGTTTTGGTGTACCACATCATACACGCGCCCTCCATACCAGGTGAGCTTCACGATTTCTTGTCTCGGGAGGACATATACTACTGTGGGGCAGCCATCGCAGGGGACAAACAGAAGTTGGAGCCGTACAACCTTGATTTGAAAAGCATAGCTGACCTAAAAACCAAAAAAAAAATTCCTATAGAAGATTTTGATAAACCGACACCATCCCTATTCAACGTAGCAAATTTTGTGCTCGAAACAAATCTTCAGAAGGGTGACGAGACACTGGCATTAAGGTCATCTAGATGGGAGAATTATCCCTTGACGTATGAGCGGATAAAATATGCTACCCTCGATGCCCGTGAGTTTCGAGATAGCTGCAAGGTCCAGAGAGCTTGTTGTGAAGTCATCTCCCATAGAAAATGAGAAGAAGAAGAAGGAGATGCTGCACCAGCAGCAGGGCATTATGGATGGATGAACTATTTCCTCTCTTGTAAAAAATATTCCCTCTCTATGTATATTGATATAGATGGACTATTTCGATGGTGTGCATGTCTTTGGAACAAGTAGTAGCGTGGGTCCGCTTGACTATAAGGAACTATTTATCCACCTAGCTTTCTCTACTACTCCTTCCAGTGATCGGTATGCAATGCATGTGTCCGTAGACATTACAGCTTGTCCATGGAAGTTCAACTACGATGACCATCACGTTTCATCCACTGCCGCGATTCCCACGACGCTGCTCCAACCCACGGCACCATGTCCCCCGACGTGCGCTTCACCCCTCTTGGTCGCACCGCCCCTCTACCTTTGTGTGCATGACATGTGGGCCAACTGAAATGCGGCGAGCATCAAGTTTCTACCACATCCACACATGATTCCCACGACACCGCTCGAACCCATGACACCACACGTCCCCCGACCTGTGGCTCATCACTCTCGGCCCCACTGCCCCTCTGCCTTTGGGAGTATTACATGTGGACCAGCCACCTATTGGGTCCACATGTTATTGACTCAAAGGCAAGTGTCGTAAGGCGCTAAAGCTTAGACCCGAGGGCCCCGAGAGCTAAATGTAACTCCTGCACCAGGCCTTGTGGTGCTACCGCTGCACGAACTCATGGCAAACTCGAGATTTGTTTCTTTACTATACATGCACGTAATGATTTAATGGACATTGTAATCTCAACATGTGATGGAGAGCTCTAAATTTGAATTTGAAACTTATAAAATGAAAAAAATTCAAAACAAATAAACTGGGAGAGAGGGAGTATACCGTTGGATGTGTCCCATATGAAACAAGTCCCCTGGTTTGTCACCGCGAAGATGCGGTTAGAAAGGAGCACAACGTCTTCGTACTCGTACGGCAACAAATCGGCCGCAAACATCATCGTACACCTTTGACCGCCACGTGCAAGGTTTGTGCTATCTTCTTCAATCTCACCGTGGTTCCATCATACCAATTCAGGCGGTGGCCCATTGCATGGCTGATCCCAATGTTCGACAAAGGTTCTACGGGAACGGTGTCACCGTTGTAAATGTTGTGCAAGCCAATCTCCACTCGCACTGAGCCTAACCTGTGAAACAGTGGGTAGGGGGACACTACAAAAAAAGACACATCCATGACATTTTGGGCCGAACGAATTTTTTTTCTGTCATACATATGACACTTCTATGACGATAATTGTGACAAAACCCGGTATCATCATAGATGTGGTGGGATCCTACTTCTATGACAGAAAATGGGCTTTTCGTCCTGGGCGGGCCGGGGACGCAGCTGCATGACATTCTTTGGGCCGTCCATGACGGAAAAAACCATGGTAGAAGCGAGGGGGAGGAAAATTTTGGGGAGTTCCCGGTTACGGTGGGAGGTCGGGGGCCGAGCGATGCGCATTTCTCTCGTACATGTATGCGCGTGTGTGCGAGGCGTTGGCTCTAAATGAACCCGAGTGAGGCATTGTGCTCTGATTGAACCCGAGCGATTGCACTGCAGGCTACGCATTATTGAACCCGAGCGATCGATCGATGGCTGTTAACTGAACCCGATCGAGCGATTCCTTCGCTACTGCTGCTAACTGAAGCCGATCGATGCTGCCTCTGGGATGAACAGTGAGCGTTGCGGGGGGTTTGGATGAACAGTGAGCGGTGGCATTGCGTCTGGATGAACAGGACCCCGTGGTGTGGTGGAGGGCTGGATGAACAGTAGACGGTGGAGGGGTGCCCGTGGAGGGGTGGTTGAATAGAACCCCGTGGTGTGGAGGGCTGGATGAACAGTAGATGGTGGAGGGGTGGTTGAACAGTAGCCGGTGGAGTAGCGCACGGTGAAGGCTAGATGAACAGGAGCCCCTGGAGGCTGGAGGAGGTCGATGGTAGCCCGTGGAGGCTGGATGAGGTCGACGGTGGAGATGAACAGTATCCCGTGGAGTCCCGTTTTGCGGTACGCCACACCCCTCCCGATGAACAGGACCCCCGTTTCGACCGTAGGAGGTCCGTTTCGTCCGTTTTGCGGTACGCCACACCCCTCCTGATCAACAGGACCCCCGTTTCGACCGTAGGAGGTTCGTTTCCTCCGTTTTGCGGTACGCCACACCCCTGCCGATCAACAGGACCCCTGTTTCGACCGTAGGAGGTCCGTTTCCTCTGTTCTGCGGTACGCCAGGCCTCGTTTCCATCGCCTGTTCTGTCCAAGCACTCCCGATGAACACGACCACACATTCCATTCCGACCCAGCCGGTTGGCTTCCACACGTTCCGTTGCCTCCCGATGAACACGACGCATTCCGTTGCCTCCTGATGAACACGATGCATTCCGTTGCCTCCCCATGAACGCGACGCATTCCGTTGCCTCCCCTTGAACACGACGACGACGCTGTTTCTCCGTTCCGACCCAGCCATGTACACGAGCCCTGGCCGTACGTATGCGCGAGTAGGCGTTCGAGACCCCGCCCGTATGTACACATACGTGTCCGTATTTTCTTTCTTGCACCCTGGCCGTTGTACGTACGTGTACATGCTACGTGCGTGCCTCTACTATGACACGTGCGCGCCTCTACTACGACACGTGCGTGCCTATACATCGACCAGTATGTACGTACACGTTCGCGACCAGAATGACAACGCTACGTACACTTCGACCAGGTGGGTCCCGACTGTCAGGCACTTCATTGCGTGCGAAGATGTAGCTGGTGGGTCCCATCAGTCAGGGGGGCGAATCGTTTTGTTTTTTTGCCCGGACGCACTTCCTTGTGTGTGAAGGTGTAGCTGGTGGGTCCCAACAGTCAGGGGGAAATGTTTTTTCCGTGAAATATGGTGGCCCGTCCGGTGGGTCCCCGCTGTCAGGTGGAGGAATAATTATTTTGCACGTAATAAGGAGGCACTTCCTTACTGTGGCCGTGGACCCAGCTGTCAGCCTCTCCACGTACAGTCCACGTCCGATGGAAGCCGTTCGTTGACCACGTTGACCATGCCACGTCGAGAGCACCAGGGCGGTGGACGATGGCGAGGCCTAGGAAGGGGACGACGCGGAGCCGGGGAAGACGCTTCAGTGGATGCCCACGCGTAGAGGAGTACGAGGGTTCACTGGTTCACTGCGGTGTGAGGCTGCCGTCGCCGCAGAATAACAGGGTGAGTGGGTGAGTGGAGGGATGGCCTGGCCAGTGGTGGGAGTAGTAGGGGGCGGTGAGGCCTTTGCCGCATCGCAGCCGACCACGGGAGGCAGGAGCACGAGGCACGACCAGCGCTCGTTTGGGCGGCTGGAGCAAGAAGAACAGAGGTTGAAGAAGCACTACGACCGTTGGATGGACATCGTACAGTCACTTGAGCTAGAATCATGCATATTGACTAAGTTGACAAAGCCCTCCGTCCCCGTCAACTTAGTAGGCCAACAAGTCAGCATGCCACTATGCTGGGTCGCAGCTAACAGGGGGAGTATTCATTTTTTTGTGCGTAATAAGGAGGTACTTCCTTGTGTGCAAAGATATAGCTGGTGGGTCCGAGCTGTCAGCGACGGTAACATTTTCTCACGAAATACAGAGGCCCTTTCGGTGGGTCCCTGATGTCAGGTGGAGGAATCATTATTTTGCGCGTAATAAGGAGGCATTTCCTTGCGTGCGACCGTGGACCCAGCTATCGGCCTCTCCACGTACAGTCCACTTCAGATGCATGTCGGTCGTTGACCACGTTGACTAGGCCGCGCCGAGAGCACCAGGGCGGTGGACGACGATGAGGCCTAGGAAGGGAACGACACGGAGGCAGGGAAGACTCGGCAGTTGTTTCCCACGCGAAGGGGAGTACGACTGTACGAGGGTTTACTGGTTCCTCTGCCGTCGCCGGAGAATAACAGCAGGTGTGGGTGAGTAGAGGGATGGCTAGGCTAGCGACGGGAGTACGGTGGGGCGGTGAGGCCTGCGCGGCAGCACAGCCGGCCGCGGGGATGAGGGAGCAGGCAGTCCCACCAGCGCTTGTTTGAGCGGCTGGAGCAGCAGAGATTGAAGAAGCACGACGGCCATTCGATGGACATCGTATGGTCACTGGAGCTAGAATTGTTCATATTGACTAAGTTGACAAAACCCTCCGTCCCCGTCAACTTAGTAGGCTCGCAAGTCAGCCTCCCACCATGGTGGGTCCCAGCTAGCAGGGGGAGTATTCATTTTTCTGTGCGTAATAAGGAGGCACTTCTGGTGGGTCCGAGCCGACAGCGGGGGGAAAGTTTTTTTTTGCGAAATACGGTGGTCCGTCCGGTGGGTCCCAACAATCAGGGGCAAACGTTTTTTTGCGAAATACGATGGCCCGTCCGGTGGGTCCCAGCTGTCAAGGGGGAAACATTTTTTCCGCGAAATACTGGTGGCCCGTCCGGTGGGTCCCTGCTGTCAGGTGGAGGAATAATTATTTTGCGCGTAATAAGGAGGCACTTCCTTGCGGCTGCCGTGGACCCAGCTGTCAGCCTCTCCCCGTACAGTACTCTTCTGATGGAAGTTGGTCGTTGACCACATTGACCACGCTGCGCTGAGAGCACCACGGCGGTGGACGACGGCGAGGCCTAGGAAGGGGACGACGCGGAGCCGGGGAAGACGCGGCAGTGGATGCCCACGCGAAGAGGAGTACGAGGGTTCACTGGTTCGGCTGCGGTGTGAGGCTGCCGTCACCACAGAATAACAGGGGAGTGGGTGAGTGGAGGGATGGCCTGGCCAGCGGTGGGAGTAGTATGGGGACGGTGAGGCCTCTGCGGCAGCACAGCCGGCCACGGGAGGCAGGAGCATGCAGCACGACCGGTGCTGCTTTGGGTGGCTGGGGCAACAAGACCAGAGGTTGAAGAAGCACTATGGTTGTTGGATGGACATCGTTGACCACGCCACGCCGAGAGCACCGGGGCAGTGGACGACGACGAGGCATACGAAGGGAAAGACACGGAGTCGGGGAAGACACGACAGTGGCTGCCCACGTGGTGGAGAGTACGAGGGTTGACTGGTTCGACTGCCGTTGCCAGAAAATAACAGAAGGTGTGGGTGAGTAGAGGGGTAGACAGGCCAGGGATGCGAGTATGATGGGGCCGTGAGGCCTGCCCGGCAGCACTGCCGGCCACGGGAGGCAGGAGCAGGCGGTTCCAACGGCGCTGGTTTGGGCGGCTGGGGCAGGAAGATCAGAGACTGAAGAAGCACGATTGCCGTTAGATTGACATCTAATGGTCTGACACTGGTAGAGTCGATTGTTGACTAAGTTTATTTTTTGAGAAACCTTGTGTATGCACGAACTTAGTAGGCCCACAAGTCAGCCTCCAAATCTGGGGCAGACAACATAAAGCCCATTTGCTATTTTTTATAATTTACAGCCCATTTGCTAATTCTTAGGTAATTTATTACAACCCATTTTCTGCCTAGGACCATGGTCAAAAAGTTCAACCTTATCTTGCATATTTCGGTGGAGTCCGAACTGTTTTAATCCCGAAATGACAAACATTTTTTAAGAACTTATTGATTTGCCAAAAAAATCTTTTTGTTTTTGTAAGCAAATAAGACGTGGGACAATTGAGTTGGTTTAAGGGAAAACTAGTGGTAAAAAAATCAGTGCTGGGTGGGAAAAAACAATAAAAATAAGGATGTAAATATGAAAAGGGAATTTTACGTGTTTTCAATATAATGATACGTGTATATGAACTAGTAAAACTATAGGTAGAGATTAGAAAACGGATGTAGGACATGCGTTTCAAGAGGATAATAGAACTGGGCCGTGTGTTTGATTCAGTAAAAAAAATTGCCTGCGGATGTTGTAAGCCAAAATATAACTAACACTGGCGTGCCAGAGTCCAGTAGATACCTGCTGGATCTTTGTGCCCTGTTGTCGTCATGGGCTGGGGCTGTTAAAAACAAAACCAACCCTGGGCAGTCTACAACCCAGTTGAAACTTGCTCGGCCTGAAAAAACAATATACGTGCTCAATAAACGAGAGAATTCTGCAAGTATAGACTGACAACTGGGATGCAACACAGATATTGTTTTTTTATCGTGATAATAAGTGCATGCACTTGTTTCAAAAAAATTGGAGAACTGGGAATTCGAACGGCGGGTGCTTATGCTACCCATCAAATAAAAATCGGGTGCTTGAAAATTCGTTTCGAAACAAATGATTCAGCTTTATATCCACGTCGACCCTCGGCATGATGGTTGGAAGCAAATGCAAGTTCATACCAAAAGATCATTAACAACAATACCAACTTGCGGATGACAAGGTAGTACAACTACCAATACCAGACTAACTTATAATCTTTTTACTCCCGGCCCTAGTGTTCGTCTGGTAGAAAATCTTGCAGAGGACCAGCTCCCACTCCTTCTCTTGCTCCAGGTCCCCGAGGTGGTACTGGTGCGTCACCCAGTTGGTCCTCTGCTAGTCGAAGTTCTTGTTGGTGTGCAGAACCAGAACCTTTTTTGCTGCCCGTCTGCCGGCCATTGACCATCACCGGCAAGGTATTGCCGGTCTTGTGCCACATCGCATGCATGCCGCACTTCGACTGTATCTTGCGACGCGTTCACGTGCCCCTTTTGAACGCCTTGGAATTGCGCTGGAAGAAATGCTTCCTTAGGCCACTCAGTGTGATACCTGCAGTATTGTGGAATACAGGTTTTAGTGTACCTAGTTGGCATTTTTATAACATCTTTGGCATGTTACAGTCACTTGTTTCACTTTTTATTAACTGCCAAATTGTAATTGCTTCACGAGATCTGCATCTAAAAAGAAAAATAGAGCTATAAACAAAGGAATATGTTTGTGCATGTAGTCGGCTGATCGGTGTCTTACCTGGAAGTTTCTCAGGTTGGGTGTAGCATATGTCGTGCTCGCTGTCGATGGTTGGTATGAACAAATCGATGAGAGACTGAAATCCCGCGCTGTCAGCACTCACTTTGGCCTCAGGGTGCTCAATTAGCTCATGATCCGTGGGATCGAACTTGACGCCAGCCGGCAGCACCGACCAATCCTTCTTCGACTTGCATCGGTAATTCCAGTTATATGGTACTCAATGTATGATCAATCGACTGTTTTAATTGAATGATGAAAGATTTCGACAGATAAGTGGTACTCCAAATCTGAAGTCTAGAATACCCGAACACGCCGTCGGGATTCTTGTGTTACCTCACGCGCAGCGTGTTGTCACGTCAATTCAATGTGTGGACATGATGAATAATTTGACCGACGTATACTAGTACTGCTACTGTACTGGAGTACTTACTAGTCGTATTTAGTGTCACAATTTATACATATGGCTTCTGCACAACATCTCCATCATCATTATCAGTACATCCTACGCAGGTGAGTTAGGATGCACTTGATCCAAGGAAGGTATCTATCCTTCAAACCAGAGGAGTGCTTCAAACTAACAACAGTACATAATATCCAACAAAAGAGGGTCGTGCTACAACGGCAGAATACATGGCTCAGTCTAGATATTAGCACGAATCAAGTTGTGCATATTTGCTGTTGGCATGAACCACATCACCGCATGTCGGGTTTGCAAAAGCCATCCATCGTGTGGAAGCTTGATGCCTTTCACACACTGAAGATTATCTGGCAACAAGCTGTGTTGACGAATCTCTGGATATGGTGATTCATGAAACCCATGGTATGATGTGTAAACACAACCCCCCCTCACGAATGGAAGTTGCATAGCACAGTAATCATCGCCGGTGATATGATCGATGATTGGTTGGATGATCGGATAATTGAGCCCGAGGAACAAGGAGTGGTTGTCGAGGCTGTAAACCCGCCTCCAGTTGAATATGCCTGGCCCAACGGAGCTGTGATCTTTCTTGAACACGAAGCAGCCATAGCCATCAGTGTCATGAACGCCCCACACATTGTACTGCATGTGGTTTTATGTAATGGTTTGGTCAATTTGGTACGTGCGAATGAGCATCAAATGACCGCCGTCAGCTGAACGAGCGATAAACCACCAGCCATCGGCTGGTATGATTCTAGGTCCTGGAATCATGAAGGCCAGCGCATTTGCGTCTGCTGCAACAATTCAAATTGGAGACCAAAAGGACAAAAATAAACAATCATGTTCAGAGTATGTGTGGAATTAAGATTATTATAACAGTGACACATATCATAGACAGAGAATTGCAATGGCGTGGTCATAATCATACCCCAAGTTAAAAAAATAAGCCAATGGCTTTCATATTCTAGCAATATGTCATGGTTCAAACATCATGTAACAATGAGAGGAAAACAGCTATGACAGCGCCCACTCATATTCTACCATAGCACTTACTACTACTGTTCTCATATCAACTCTAAGCAATAACATGCGTTGTTATAAAAATCTTGCAAATGAGAGTACCATATAGAAATCATGATGTTATGCTCATAATATGTATTCTAACAATCATTAGATGCCAATTGTTCTCATATCAACTCTAACAATAACATGTGTGGTCATAAAAATCTAGGAAATGAGAGGAACATATAGCAATGATGTGGTTATAGACATGCTATGCATACCAAATTTGTAACAAATTAATAGGCAGTCGTATTCATAAGGTAAAGATGAGATGAGATAGAACAATTACACGACGATAGATTCCACCAGTATAGGTAGCCAATCTGTGCGTCACCGCGTAAACGATGCCATCATGCACTATAGCATCAGACAGAAATGTTGCCTCAACAGGATTGATGATGAGCCATAACCATGTATGGCGACTGGATTCCAGATAGACTAATCCCATGTTGAACAAGGCAATGAGCTTGTAATCCATGTAGTCTTCTGATGGTGTGGGCACTTCGCAGATTACAACTTTCTGCAAACAGAGGTCGAGCCAAAAGCTTGACGCGTCTCGTGCGTAGTAGGCAGGAGTGTCCAGCGGGCCGCGAGGCTCGATGGCGGCGGTATCCAACGATGGAAGGGTGATCTCTCGCTGGGTGTAGATATCCACGAGATGCCACGGACTACCGGTGTGGTGGATGAGGATGATCCAGTTGGCCTTCATACCCGCCCAGTAGTGGCCGCGCATGAAGGACATGTAGACGGGTAGTGGTAGCATGTCGAGGGGCACCACGACAACCTCCATAGGATCGTCAAGTCGGTGTCTGGGCCACCTGTGAGGATCGGGTATCAGCAAGCAGGGTGTCTTGAAAAGAGCCGGCCGGTTGCAGACGAGTAGATGGTACAAAGACATCGAGCATGCGGCCAGTGGTGCTGAGTAGGCCCATACGACTACAGATCTGCTCCAAGAGAACATCAGGGAGGGAATTCCAATCGCGGCTCTGTGTGTCAGTCGGTTCTGCCATTGGGGTTTTTGGTGCCTACGAGCCAGCGGGGAAGTGGATTCGGGTGAGCGAAGAAGCTTCTCCTTGTGTGGCCGAGCAGTGAGCGGGGGGATATGGTACGCGCGAGCTACCAAGGAAGATGGCGCGGGTGGGCGAGCAGTGAGCGGGGGTAAATGGTGTGTGGCCGACGATGGGGAAGAGAGGAGGAAGAAGAAGAGAGGAGGAAGAAGAGATGGCAGTACTGGGTAAGGCTGATTTAGTAACACCAACACGCTGGTTCAACTTATTAATTACGTGTCCCATTTGCTGCAGCGTGTGTTGTCACTTCACTGCGAAGACTAGTTGAATAGTTCTCTCTGACCGAGATGGGGAATAATGGATCGTGAGGACATCCTTTCTACAGTATCCCTATGCCTCTATGCTCACTTCACTCATTTTGCTCCGTACCTAGTCACTTGTTGAAATCTGTAGAAAGACAAATACTCCGTATTCGGGAATAGAGGGAGGCTTTTACTCCATACTATTTGGGAACAGAGGGAGTATCACCATATGGAGGGAACAGAGGAAGCTTGAAATATGAACATGTTAATGGGAGGGAGTAAGCCCCATGCATGCATGCATGCAACATGCAATACTCACACGTACACATGGACGCACGCAACACTCACGCACCCATGCGACACACAACACATGATGCAACACACACGCTCATGCTCAAGTGCTCAACCTACTCCCTACGTCCGTGAAAGACTATACCTTTAGAGATTTACACATTGACCAGGGCATAATTAACGCCAAAAAGTAGCAGACTTATGTGTGCATGCGACCATTGAGATAAGAAGATTAAATGAAGGCCGTTGCATGCTGTAATTAAGGATAGACATGTAGCCTATACCTACAACACAAGTTGGTGCATTAGTCAATCAATATCGATTTAGATTAAAGGCTAAATGCATTGGAAGTGTAGATGTACATCATGTACTACACTCTTTGTTTTATAGCCGATGTACACTCTTTGTTGGAAGACCGAGGGAGGACACGTGCATGCACTCACATACACAGCCAGGGCGGTTCACGCGCAAGGGTTGGATTCGTGTCGCGCCTGCGTAAAGTTTTGTTTAACTGATTTCTTTGCTCTGCCAACTCACAGGTGGGACCCAGAAACCAGGTGACAATTTAACCAGTCAACAAAGTGCCACGTCGATTATGTGGCCGGTCAGTAGGGTGCAATACGGTGCTCTACGATGAGCTAGTGATCGTATAATTGCCGCAAAACTATATATAGTGACCGTAAAGAGTGTATTGTTACATAAGTTGACCGCCAATGTATTTTTCTCATTTCAAATTAAGCCATATAAATCAGAAAGGACCCAGTATGGACTACTACTAGTAGTACTAGTACTGCTTTGATGTGTCCCGTCAACTCGCCGAACGAGGAGAAGCTTGCTTACTACGCCTCTCCCTCGCCCACACGCGCGGTGGTTCGCAGGACAAGGAGAGGGTTTTGACTACAGCGCCCTCTCCCTCTCCCTCTCCCTTGCCCTCGCCCTCGCCCTCGTAGTGGAAGTGCAACAGTTCAATCAGTGTCAGATTGCTAGAAGCATATTGTACTGCAGTATCATCATTGTTGGACCTTCCGAAGAGGCGAAGAGCCAAGTGCAAGGTTCACACGAGTACGAACTGTTGAACCTCCTGAAGAGGCAAAGAGCCAAGCACAAGGTTTTATAGGAGTTGTCGTCCTAGTAGGAGTGTACTACAACTATAGCGAATGATGCTACTGTATAATGCCGCCACGTCACGTATATCCAAAGCTGTGCCACCTTTTTTTTTCTCAAAGAGCATGTTGGAGCCTGTGCAACAACTACACAAGTTGCACGTACACATAACACATTTACTAGTAATAAATTCTAAAGGACAAATGCCAGTATGCCACACAAGTTCATCTCCAATTCATGTGATAAATTTGTGCACGACTAGTCTACATATATTCACAGCGCTACCGTTCACAATTACCGTACTCCACTTACACGTTATAGATGTGCTACATGTCCTCCTCCAGGTTCCAGTCCCAGGTGTTCTTCATGGATGGCACGATCCATAGCGATGGGCAACGGGAATCATTGTCGCAGCTTTCTAGTCCGGTTCCACACGATGGAGACTCATCCAAGCTGAAGCGGCATAAATCAGGGATAGCGTGTCCCAGCATGTCGTTCATCCGGTGGTGCGCACTGAAGAGACAACCATGCTTCATGAACGGCAGGCCTTCTGTGTCATGCACGGAAGGTGGCATCCGCTTCATAATGGGGTAGCTGTCCCCGATGAAAAGCGAGTACTCTGCAAGAGTGTTCCTCGGCACCCACGTAGCATCACGGGGGTCGAACTCGGCGCCGTTCATCTGGTACACGCGGCATCCCAGATCTGGACACATGGTGACGTACATAGTCAAGGTCCATGCATAATAATGTTGTGCTCAAATATGGCTGTCAGTAATACTGTGCAGCAAATAGTACTACTCCGGTTTAGAGGAAGTAAAATAATCGGCTTATTATATATAGCCACTCTTGGCTACATGGATGAGATAGTAAGATATGGAAAAACAAAAATGGTGGCAGCTAGTGGGTTCAAGTCTTCAAGGGCCTAGCTAGCTATACGCGTCCTCCAAGGTAAAAAGTACTCCTACTAGTACTACAAAGTATACTACTAGTGCAACAATGAAAGAGAAGGCGAGAGGGTTAAAAATAGAATACCTGGGTAGATGGTGACGGTCCGATCGTGGTAGATTGTGTGACCATGTTGCACATCAGTGGTACCATGGGTAACGACTGCTAAGATAGTTGATCCCAATATGCCAAAGTCAGCTACAAGGTTCCAGGTTAGACCGAATTGCAGATGCAAATGCACATCCAGGATTGGCGATCTTATTTTGATCGGGGGATGACTGGTCCCTGCAAAATAATGGAGTACTGTTAGGGATGCAAGTGATGGTTTGTGCATTCCGTTTGTAATATCCCATACCGTAGGATGGCAACCAGATGAAACAAGTCCCCTGGCTTGTCACCGCGAAGATGCGGCCTAGATGGCGCACGACGTCTTCGAACGTGTAGGGGTACAAATCTGCCGCCGCCAACATGCGCCAGCCTCTGCCTTACTGCCTCTTGCATTGATGGCAATCCTTATGTCGAACACCGCGATGAGATAGTAATCATCGTAGCCACGTTGCTTTGTCGGCGGGTCCGCAATTGCTATCTTCTTCAATCTCATGTAGGCATCATCATACGTATTCAAGCCCAGCCAGTCTGAAAGGCCTATCCCAATGGTGGAGAAGGGGTCCACCGGAATGGCCGCACTGCTGTGGATGTTGTGCAAAATGATGGTGGTATCCGGCCAGAGGTATGCAAGCCAATCTTCGTTGGCACCGACCCAGACCTATATATAAGATGGTGGGCAGCGGAGAAATTATGGGATGGAAATGGAATAACTAAGTACTACATGATCAAACTCCATTACTGACCTGCTCATCGGACAAAATCCGACTACCTCTCAACGCCGGCAACTCTAGCGGAGTCAACATGCAACCATGGCCAGGGAGCGGTGGACTGTTCGAAGGATTGTCCCATAGAAGAACCTTCTCCTCGAGGACGCATGGAAGACCAACAAGCATGGCCTATTTAAGCAGCGTCTTGAAAAAGTTGGTGCAGGAAGCACCGAGTCTTGCGGCGGTGAGGACGTCGGAGCGGCGTGCGATTTCTCCCACAGGATCGTCTTCCAAGGTCTCCCAGCCCCGATGAGGAGGAGAACCGCCTGGCGAATCCATGGGAGCAGCGACGAACTGCCTTCTCTTCGGGGGGAGGGGAACTGGTGAGGAGGAGATAAGAGCGTAGTAACCGCAGGGCCTCGTCCCTTCCAACTGTAGATCGTTCCTCAATGAAGGTGTGAGGCTATTATTTACTACTAGTACTCCCTCCGATTCTTTTTACTCTACGCATAAGAGCAGACCCGGATACCAAGGTAGGGGCTCGCTACATGCTTTCTGGACGGAAATACCCCTGGCGCATGGATGGGAGGAGCTAGCAGCTATAAATGCCCCATGCAGCCCATTGGCTGTCCGCCCACGTTCTCCTCTCTCTGCATGCTGCATGGATGTCTCCCTCTCTCACATGACTGCATGCGGTGGCGCTGTCCTATGAGAAGCTCGCGTGGAGATAACAATCTTCTCTCCAGAAGAGATTTTTTTGAAAGAAAGGGATTATGGAACATTATGGGATTGCATTATACTGTAAATAATAGCACTAGTAAGAAATTTTTGGCACTAGGTAGTAGTTTTTGGCGTGGATTAAGAAATTTTGGGTATGTTTTTGCCATTTTTGTACACGCCAACTAGTGTCAAAAAACGTCTTACATTATGTGACGGAGGAGTACGTACTCATACTGTAGCAGTACTAGTACTACTTTTCTCAACTAGTAGTGCGATGTACTATACTTCTAGTCTAGTCTAGTATAGTGCACCAGTTTTGAACTCTTGAATATCAGGGCCAAGGAGCTACAGTTGGAAGTGGAGGGTACTACTGTTCTCTAGAACCATCGCTGTACTATCAATGCAGGGGAAGTACACCTGTGTAGTGGCCTAGTGGGTACTCTCGGTGCTCTATTCAGCCGCTCCTCTCACGTAGCTGGCCTACTCAGCCACTCCTATCACGCACACACTAGCAGCCTGTTTATCAGCGACGGTTACTGCGGGGGCACAACATTTGAGTTATTTGATACAGCGAGACTAGGCTTTTCGCTTCCATTTGTGGAGGTGTAATGGATCTCATCAAACTTTGTTAGTAGTTCCTTCTTTATGAATGAAATGAAGCAAAGCTTTTGCTTCCGTTTCAAAAAAACACGTCAAGAGGAATTTCTTTTATAGTAGAGCCGATAATGGAGTGAAGTCCATGCGTGCAATGCCACAAGCTACAGAGTAGTAGTACTTCCTCCGTCTAGGTGTGCAAGTCATCTTACGTTGTGCATCGCGACCAAGGCGGAGAGGGAAACGAGAAAACTTAATGTCTTTTTGCTAATTAATAGCATTGCATGCAATGAACTAACCACTGCATGTTATGTTTGGTAGTCTCAAGTCATTGAAAGCATGCACAGCCCACATATCTTATTGGTTGATATGCCACAAAACAAAAAACGAGAAGGGAGTTAATGTACGGTGCCTAAGTGTTTTGGGATTATTTGGTTTTCGTAAGGTGACTTACACACCTAGATGGAGGGAGTAGAGCACTTTACGTACAGAGCCATACTGCACAGTTCCCAATGCCCCACCAGGCTCTTCCGGCTCCTCGGGCTTAATTGGGAGGCGCTAGTCTAAATATGCTACTAGCTGATGAGGAAGCTGCAAGCGAGGTGCGGCTAGGGCGAGTACGCGAGCCACGAGATGCTGGGAAGGAAAACCCGTTCACGTGGCTAGGCTATCCAGTGCACCCAGATTGTGGGGCCACACGTCCGTTTGACTTCAAAACTCAAACTACCCGTGTAAAATATTGGCTCGTAGCGAAGTGTAGTAGTACTATTTAAAAAAAAGGCCGCCGTGCGTTCGGCCGGGATCGAACCCACAAAACGAGGTATACACTCCCGCGACCACTAGTAGTACTCGTTGGAGTACAACGCAACCTAGAATCGCCTTTTGTTGCTAGTAGTACGTACATTGTTCCTTACAAGAAACCCCTATCATCTGCTGCTGGCTATAATCCAGTGCCATGTCATCTACAGCCCATCTTATAGCCAACATGTACAATAATAGATCAAAAGAGTGTACTACTTTTTTTTATGTGGCCCACTTCTCATTCTCACAAAGTGCCTAGGAGCACGTGCTAGAGCTGGCTCTTCACGAAGAGCCCGCTTACCTTCTCTCTCCTCTTCTCTTTCCTCCAACTAAGCAGAAATATACTAGTTTATTTCTTATAGCTCGCTGACTCAGCTCTATTGTACGTGCTCTAATAATGCAAGAAACCACTAAAATGCCAAGAAACTACTACCACTTGCATACGTGGCAGACTTAAGATAAGACTACCTTATCAACCATTGTACATGCTCTTACCAACAAAAATCCTCGAGTGACCTCCTACCTCCGGCCCGTCCACCTACTCATCCTCAGCCATGGGACGCAGCGACTGCCGCCGACAGAAGGCGAGGTCAAAACCACCAGCGGTGCGGAGCCCATGTTGCGGCAGCCCGGATGCCAGCTCCGTCCGGCGCTTGCGGTCGCTAGCTAGCCAAGATAGCTCCGTCCAGCTGCTTGTCTGCAAGGTTTGCTAGCTAGATTAGCACAGCAGCGCGGCGGCTTGCTCGCACGCGCCGCGCTAAGGCCAGCCATCTGGCTCGAGCGAAGGCTAGCGCGGCGGCTTGCTCGCTCGCGAGTCATGCTCGTGCCAGCCTGCCAACCCGTGCGGAGGCCAGCGCGGCGTCCGGCCCGTCCGGCGGAGCGGCGGCCAACTCGCTCATCACCAGCGCCACCGACGAACACGCATCAGTACTGTTTGAAGTAATGTTCAGGAAAAATAATGATTTGAGGGGAATAACATGATAGAAGGTCAGACGTGGGTCCCTCGTATCAACTGTCAAACAAAATGTGTTGGTTTAAGCTGCCTCGTCAGCACGGACGTGTGGGCCAACCCTGTCATAAATGGGTTTAAACGAACCTAATCGGTAGGAGTACTAGGTAGTTTTTGGCGTGGATTAAGAAATTTTGGGTATGTTTTTGCTATTTTTTGTACAATAGATTCTTCCTAGGGCTGGTTGAAAGTGGTAGTTTTTTGTTTTGTAAGTAGGAGTGTAAGTTAAGCTTTGGAAGCCAATAAGCAAGGCTAGTTACATAGTGCATATGTGTACATGATTGAAAGTAAATATCAACCATGAGTGACTAATATCTTGATGGAAAACTCGAACCTATGGAATAATAGGAAAAAAATGCATGGTTGGAAATACTATCAATGTTCATGTCCGTTGCAACAAATCATAATTAGAATAATACTTATTCACAAACTTGGTACAAAACACTCTAATTTTGATATACATATGTCACTAGAGATATATTATGTTTCAATTAGAATATATTCCTTGGGCTGTTTTGGTGAGGTCAGGGAGGGATGTGGTTGGTTTTAAGATACTAATTATGGGTTTTTCTGCAAATTGGTAGACAAGTGGGATGTTGGTGAGAAAAGGCAACAACTTACCTCACAATCGTTAGATGTAGATCTAATGGTCAAAAACGACGGATGGTAGACACACCAGCATCACCAACTTGGTCTTGTGTAGGAGTACTAGCAAGATCCGTGCATTGCACGGAACATCAAGATGCATTTTTTATAAAACACTTGTTGTGATTGACCCTTGCGGGAGTAATCCCATGTGTAAAAACTAATGATATCTCGAGAAATATGAGATAAGGTGAAGAGGAGTGGGGTGTGGTGGTGGTTGGTGGTCGGACTGAGCGGAGGCATGGGGATTGACGACGCCGGCAACAGCCACCAGGCCAGTTTGTTCTAGAGGCTTCCTTTCTTAATTGCTCAACAATGAGGTTTGTTGGAGATAAGGATGAACGAGGGAAGGCCTTGTCTGGAAATGTGGAGAGGGGTGCGGGTATCTTTTTGTTTAATTTCCATCCGTTTCCATCCGTCAGATATAGATCGGACGGTCTATATTGCAAGATGGCACACATACCATCATCACCAACTCGGTTTTTTATAAGAGAAGAAATATAAGTATGGAGATACAAACGTATTATCGATACTTGCTTCCGCAAACTAGCATCTACATTCTATTCAACGCCTCGGCATGTGGGGCCTTAGCACAATGACTTCTCGACTGTGTAAAACAAAGATTTTCCCGTCGCCGACAAGGAGGGGGTGACGGCAGCACGCTTTTTGTCTTTCTCTAGTCCTAGTAGTCATACTGGGTGGTCTAAGCACGTGTAGATTTATTCTTTTTCACGCCTCGTGTTCGCCGTACTGCCATGACTATTGATGAATAGACGGTAAGTTATTCACGGGGAAACCCTTGTTGAGCTTGTTTGCGAGTAGGGATGGCAATTTTATCCACGGATCTGGATATCCATGGATACCCGACCCGGTTGGGGAAGGGTATGGAGCACATTTTCGCCCATGGGTCCATGGATATGGATACCCACGAACAGTCGGGTTGGGCATGGTTATAGTTTGTGCTCCATGGATATCTAATGGATACCCATATGGCATGTGGGGCCATATGACAGTGATAGTAGAAAGAGCGAATCAATGGGAAATGGCAGAAAATATGCAACTTGTTCCATGAGCTATATGCTGGAGAATCAACCTCTAGTATGTCACACTTATGCATGTAGCTTATGTTGTCATTTGTGACTGAATGATGATGAGTTAATTTGCTCTTTGGGAAGGCTTCATGCTGACTTTTCTATGCCCATGGAGCTCCATGGGTATGTGGGTATCTAGTGGGTTTGGACATGGGCACAAGTTTTGCCCATGGATAATTTGGTGGATGGGCAGAGGGTAGGAAGATGGGTCATGGGTTGGATTTGGACCAGCTCCACCCGCCGCAAACCCGACCCATTGCCATCCCTATTTGCGAGAGAGAGAGACAGTGTGCGTGTGTGATATGTTAGAGACTGAGGCAATGATAACAGATTCTTTGTGTCTATGTGTGTGGAGGATAGAGAGAGACATGTACATGGGGCTTTGTGTTGTGTAACGTGGAGACACATATACATAATTAGAGAGTGAGTGTGTGAGATACATATGCGGACATGAGGAGAGATGAGAATCCAGATAAATGGGTGTTTGTGTGTGTCTGTGTGTGTTTGTGCACGAGTTTGTGTGTGAGAGGGAGAGAGTGTATGTGGAGTAGAGAGACCACTGATGATGTAAACCTAGTATAAGGGAAGGGGGAATGGTGTGACATGTGTAGTAGCGAGATAGCACGGGTTTGGGCGGGGGGAGCAGACTATTTGGAAGAGACATCGAGTGTGTGTGTGGGAGAGGGGTGTGAGAGCGAGAGAAAGAGAGAGCTAGCGATGGAGAGAGAGAGAGAGAGAGGAAGAGAGGGGGCGAGAGGGGTCGTTTGTGTCCATAAATGGCGTATAGATAGGGAGACAATGTTGATGTTGTCCGAAATTGGCCTATGAACGGAGACGCAAGGGAAGCGAGTCATCGTGTGTGTGATAGGGACTTCATGAGAGATCTAGAATAGATGGTGTAGAGAACAATGTGCAAAATCAAGAACGATTATACATTAGGGAGCTATGCAAAGAGTCACGACATATATGTATACAGGGAAGGAGCTGGGGCGGGTCCGCATGTGGGAGAGATAGAAAGAGGAGAGTGGTGCACAAGGAGACAAAGTGTGCTTGTTTGTAGTGGGGGTGGTGTGTGAGGTGAATGCGCGAGAACCACATAACTAGGGAGATAGACGTTTGGGGCAACGTTTTGTGTGTATGGGAAATATACACTCTACATAGTGGATGTGCTTGGGTAAGAGAGATAGCAGGATACCTAGAGAGTGAGGGAAGAGATGTGTGCATGCCCGAGAGACAAAGTGATAGAGACCTACGTTGGGGTCCGGACTTTACAAGAGAGAGGGGTGTTAATGTGCTCGCGTGTTGGTGTTTGGGGGAGAGAACGACTTCTCTATGTGTGTGTGTGTGTGGTGGTGGGGGGAGGGTTGACCTAAGATAAAGAGTGAGGTGTCTATATTTGAGGGAGTTTAGCGTAATTGAGATATTGTGCACTCATGGTTGATCAATTTGTTTCACAGTTTGTACTATGAGATAACGATACTTTTGAACATGCGTGATATACCTTGATGTACCAGAATTACAAACCTAAGATTGGAATTTTGGAATTTGACTCCATCATTAGCTTTCGTAATTCATTTAAATAGAGGTACATTTTAAGCCAGGATTTCATGATTTAAAATTCATATATCAAACCTAGAGATATACACATACGGGCATGTTCAAACTTTATAATCATCCACTTTATTCGTACACATACACATTTTTGCTTTTGTCATCATATTTACGATAAACACATTTGGAATTTCATTTGAATTGGACCATATGATGGTATTTGCTTGTAGTAGCTCAATGATCCATATTTTAATTGAATGGACAATCTAAGTTTCGAGTTGGAGACATTGATTTTCAAAACTTGCACATTTTTTTGCGTGCAAAACAAGCAAATTGTCAGCCAAGATATCATAGTCGGCCGTACGAGAGCAGAATACTTATAATTTTAGGTGCCAAAAGCTTTCAAACTTCCCGCTCACATCGAAATATCACGCGCCCGAAAGTTTAGCCCTGCGATATTCCTGTTTTACCCCTGCCACATGAACGGAAAAGGGCTGCTTTGGTAACTCCATTGTTTTCCCCTCTTTGCCCCCAACATTCTTCCCCAAAGCCCCTCCCCTTCCCCCCCCCAACCCCCCAACCACGGCAAGCTGCCGAATCTAGTCCTCCGCCGCAACAGTGGACCTCACACCCCGCCGGATCTACCTTCCGCACCTTGGAACCCCCAACTGCCAACTCACCACTTCACCAGAGCCGGTTCAGCGACTGGCTTGTCCACCGCTCTAGATCTCCTTGACCGCCATCATGGTCCACCACACCGGATCTGCTTAACCGTCACCCTCGTCCACCACAGCGTAGGCCCTTCACCGACTCCCTCGTCCGCCCCTTCGCTGGCCCTTCATACAAGCCCTAGTCCGCCGCAACAGATCCGCCTCACCGAAAGCACTGTACGACGCGCCCGCCGAAGCCTTCATCCACTGCACCGGACCCGCTCCACGGATGCCATATTCAACTCCACCGGCCCTGCTTTACCGACGCCGTAGCCTCATCAGGTGATTTCGATTTGTACTCCTTCGGTTTTTCTCTCTATCGTGCAACTATTCACTTACCACAGATGAGCTTTCTTGTATGTCGACAGGCGCCACAACCGTAGCACCGGAGCCGCTTCAGCGACGGTGACAGCCGGCCCAAACTCAACCGCAACACGAGCACCATCGATGATCCTTAGCTATCAAGTATGCCAATGATACCCATATGCCGCCGAGAATCAGGTACTATTATCCAACGGCCGGCGCCTACGTTCACTTTCCTAGCATAAGCACCGCACCTTTGAATTTCTTCAGGGCATCATTCAATTTTTCATGAGACGCGTTATTCTGCTTGCACCTGTAGGGCCATACTTCTGGCAGTGAACATGTTACATGTGCTAAATTACATACCAGTGCACATATAGTTAATATGCTTTAGTTTTGTTCTGATGCCACCTGTTGGTTCCATCAGACTTCTTAATGTTCTCTATGCTTAATTACACTTCAACAAACTAGCATGTGGTTCCGCTACTTTTTGTTCGTTTTACCCTACATTTTCTGATGCTAGCTATTACATCACTGTTCCGAGCCTCTGTTCATTACTTGTTTGTGTGTTCTTGATCTTCCCAAGTTGCATGACTAATTTGATGCTTCTATTAATTATGGAGCTGTCAACCCCATCAAGCAAAATATTTGTTCTTCTAGGGCTGGCACCTCAAACAAGCATAAAAATAGAGGGAAGCAGATATATTGTCATGTATGCACACACCCTTCTTTCATTAGTTTAGATGAACCATTGATGATCAATTCGGACCAGTGCATGCGATGAAAATTAATTTTACCTAAATAGATGGTGCAGAATAAACTACAACAACTAGATTTGCAACCACGGGATGCTGACGATATATTCAAAGAACATTGCAACAGCAGCTAGGCTTCACAGCAACATATGGTAAGCCAGCTATTTTTAGTACATGTGAAATGTAATGCGAGTGGGCTGCTTTCTTGGCTTGTGACCTCAATGTGTAATCCTACCGAATTACAAATAGTTCAGTTGTCTGCTTTGTTGTATTGCTTGATTCGAATGCTTATTTGTTGTTACGCTATACCCGAGTTGGCCAATATGTCAGCAGTGCCTGCTGTACTATCGTAAAGAAATGCATGCCTATTTCATTTGAGTCCTTAACTTTTCCTCTCAAGTTCATCACAAGACTGTCTTCGTAGTTTATATGAGGCCACACTGTTAAGTGCTTTCTCAGATTATTTCAATTGCTTAGATGCCTTGGCAACTTAAATATAGCGTTTGTACACTCCCTTTCAACTAGGGATGTCAACTGGGCCCCGTTTAATCCTGATTAAAGTCCACTAGTGGTATGATAGTTCAAAAGAGTTTTTGTTTTTTGAGGAAAATGAACTAGGGAGGTAGCAAAAACTAACTAGATGGGACTGGCGGATGTCGTTTATTTGCCACTTACATCCCTAGTTTCATCTTACCATTTTAATTTCTTTTCGGTTGATGCTGCTTCGAACCATTTAAATATAGTTTGCCATGCTCGGCAATAATTCGTCCGTCGTTTACCATGTAAGCTTACTGCCTGGATCATATGATAACTATCTCTTACTGATGTCCAGCGGAAACCTTTCAGGATGCCGTTCACACTAGGACACAATGTACAACCCGAGAATCTATTTGTGGAAGCAGTGCGCCATCCATGTTACCAGATGGTAGCAGTTCAGAGGCAACACCGCCGGAGAGCAGTCTGAGAACAGATATTATAGTGCTTGAGGCTCTACTAGAGGCAAAAAGAGATGGTGTGGCTGCCATGAATGAGGTAATCTTTATCTTGAGGCTGGAAATTACGGAATTAGCGACACGCATTATGCAAGCAACCCAGGAATTGGAGGAAGTAAGAATGTTTCATTTGAAGACGGAGGAGGTCCTGCTGTTTCTGCTATCTGAAGCCCAGGGTAATCCCGGTTCTTCTTTAGATACCAGTTGAAATTGTCATTAGATTATTGAACTTGCATGTTGTGTCATGTCTCTGAATGGATTATGTTGCAAGACCCCCTATGTTGTCCATGTGTTGTAATGACCGAATTTTTTAGGCAAGGTAATCCTCAGTACTTGTATGATTGACATAAGGTGAACTGTTTTTCGTGTGAGCATATTGTATTGGATGAAATAACTGTTTGACTCAGAGTGTATCCAACCTACTGAATTCCAAGATCACGGCATTTCTAAATCATAATCATGTATGAAGGTGGAATAAATCTTTGTTGTGGTTTTGAAGAAATAAATAACAAAACGTATAATTATTTGTGGATATTCGTAATTGAATACAAATTGGATTTGAATTTAGTTTGCCAGGTCCCAGGGAAAACATGAATGCTAATTCTCCCATGTTTTGAACGAAGCGGCTAAACACCCACTATAATTTGTGGGCTGCCCGAAGCAAGTGTTTGCGAGATGGAAATTACTATCTACCCCTAACACTTGACATCCTTATCGACCGGATTTACACTGCTGTCGATAGGGGTAGACTAGTAACTTCAATCAGACGTGACACAACGGCCTCTTAGCCCATTCAGACACGGTGGGCGCCAAACGTGGGCGGCAAAACACATTTGATTCAAGCTCATCCGAGAGACATGTGTCTCTTCCTCCATTTCCCCATTCATACACGGTGGGCGGCAAAACAAACTCTCCTTGTCCGAAATCGATGTAGGCTAATATTTTAAATAGGGGCAGATGTGTAACTTCCATCCGACGTGACACAACCGCCCTACCTGTCAGCCCCGTTCATACACCGTGGGCGGCAAAACACCCTCTCCTCGCCCGAAATAGTTACCGGCTAATATTTGGGAGATGCGAGATTACCGTCCTATCCCCAACCGACGCGATGTCCAAAATTTTAAATGGGGGATAAGTTCGTAACTTTCCCCCATTTCAGAGAAGCGCGTCCCAAAGTTTGAGACCGCCTCCCCTCCATTTCCCCATTCATACACCGTCGGCAGCACGACAACCTCCACACTATGGCCAGCATCCTCTGTCCGCCACCCCATCCTCCACCTTGCCGGAGCCGCTACCCCTATCCCATCGTCCACTACAAGAGATGGACATCTCTCATCCATGGCGCTGGACCAGGATCCTTTCATCGCCTCCTCTCGCTTCATCGGCGTCGTCGTCCACCTTGCCGTTGCCGCTCCTACGACCGCCTCCTCCACGGCAACAGGATATATCCCCCGACCCGGCCGTCTGCCGTCTAAAGTCTTCTTCCCCGCCACCGACAGCCATCACACCCGCAGCACCCTCAACGTATCAGCATAGGCCTACACGGCATCGCAAGAGAGGTGGTACTCTTCCATATGTGCTTAAGTTATTGATCTCAGCCAGAAAATAGATCGTAATTTGTTTACTGTACTTTTCTTGTCCGTACCAAATCATAGTGGCTAGTTGAAAGCAAACATTGGTTGCGAAGTAGCTTTGTCCGGTTTGCACCTTCAGATCCGCCATGGCACGGGCACTATACTCGTAAAGCTTATGGTTTCCCCCCTTTATATTCACTACCAGCATCGTAGGTGCTTCGTGTCATGCTAGCACTGCTCCTCAAGACCTCAACCCAAATCTTATGTGTTGAAATACGAATCTGATATGATGCTCATATCACTAAAACAGAGAACATTTAATTGGTCACCTAATGTTCCTATATTCGTTTCGAAGAGCATGTGTGCCACCCACTGGTCCAGCTAGTTCCACTTTCCTAATTTTTCTCTTGATGCTTAAGGTTTTCCCCTTTTATCTACTCCCTCTGTTTGGAATTACTTGTCTTGGAAATGGATGTATCTAGAACTAAAATACGTCTAGATACATCCATTTCTGCGACAAGTAATTCCGAACGGAGGGAGTACTCTACTATGATCTGCGTAGGTGCTTTCTGTCGTACTAGCATTACTCCACCCTTCAAGCTAAACAACACAACACTCAGAATTCGAAAGCTTAGTTGTTCAAATATGATTGTGATATGATACTGATATTAGTTAACCGACACATTTAATTGGTTAGCTAAAGGTCCCACTTGAGTTTCCAAATGCATGTCGCGACATATAGAGAGGCAGCATAATTGCATTTCTTTGTCACTTGTTGACCGTACTTTCTTGTCCATACCAAATCTTAGTTGTTATTTCAAAGCAAACATCAGTTGCTAACTACCCTTTGCGCGGTTTGTAGGTTTAGATCTGCCATCCCACTGCCATAGTCAAACTGTACTCATCATGCTTATGTTTTCCCCATTTTACGATGACCACAATCAGCCTACGTGGTTCGTGTCTTAATAGCACTGCTCCACCCATCGAGCTAAACAAGCTTAGTTGTACAAAATCATATATGATATTATTGCTGATATTAGTAAAACTGAGAGATGTTTAATTGGTTAGCTAAATGTTCCTACTTTAGTTTCGAAATGCATGTGAGCCACATATGGAGAGACCGGAAAGAATAGTATTTCTCTGTGCGCTCTGGTTCATCATGGGTGGCCAACTGAAAGTGCTAGTGATCGACTAGAGGGGGGGAGTGAATAGGCGATTTTTATGGATGTCTTCAATACATGTAAGTTTCGAAGACAAACGATAGAAATAAACCTATTGCCATGCAGCGGAAGGTACACTACACTAGGCAAACCATACTCAAGTATTCAATGAAGTGAAAGCACAATGACTAATAGCAGCTAGGCAGTAAGGATCAGGTAGGAAGGTATTGTGAAGCCAATCAGAACAAGTAATCACTCAGTGAAGTCAAATGGTGAAGCAATCCTACAATGACTTCACAAGAACCAACAGTAAGTAAAGGGAAGGGAAGGACGAAACCAGTGACTCGTTGAAGACAATGATTTGTTGGACCAGTTCCAGTTGCTGTGACAACTGTACGTCTGGTTGGGGAGGCTGAGATTCAACTCAGAAGACCTCGTCTTCACCTTATTCCCCTTGAGCTAAGGACACCCAGTCCTCGCCCAATCACTCTGGTAAGTCTTCAAGGTAGACTTCCAAACCTTCACAGACTTCGTTCACCGGCGATCCACAATGACTCTTGGATGCTCAGAACGCGACGCCTAACCGGCTGGGGGATTCACAGTCCTCAAGTGTAATAAGTCTTTAGATCACACAGACAAGAAGACTTAAGTGATGCCTAACACTCTTTGGCTCTGGGTGGTTAGGGCTTTATCCTCTCAAGGAATTCTCTCTCAAAGGCTTCAAGGTGGGTTGCTCTCAAACGACAAAAGCCGTGCTTTAACTCTGAGCAGCAAACCGTTTATGGTTGTACGGGGGTGGGCTATTTATAGCCACTAGGCAACCCGACCTGATTTGTCCGAAATGACCCTGGGTCACTAAGGAACTGACACGTGTTCCAACGGTCAGATTTCAAACACACATGACAACTTTACTTGGGCTACAAGCAAAGCTGACTTGTCCAACTCTGGACAAGATTCGCTCTCATAGTCTTCACTCGAAGACATAGGATTTTGGTTAAGCATCACTTCAGTCATTCTGACTGGTTCTCTTGGACCCCACTTAACAGTACGGTGGTTCCTATGACTCAACAAAGAAAAACACAAAACGACGAAACTGCTAAGTCTTCGCGCTCCATAGTCTTCACGCGATGTCTTCTCATGTCATAGTCTTCAATGTGAATGTCTTCACATACCACCTTTGACTTCAATGTCTTCATACATTTTTAGGGGTCATCTCTGGTAGGAAAACCGAATCAATGAGGGACTTATACCTGTGTTATCCTGCAATTCTCACAAACACATTAGTCCCTCAACTAGGTTTGTCGTCAATACTCCAAAACCAACTAGGGGTGGCACTAGATGCACTTACAATCTCCCCCTTTTTGGTGATTGATAACAAACTAGTTGAAGTTTTCAACGGGGAATATAATATGTGAAATGTAAAGGATAGGGAATTGTCTTCATAAGTTGCAAGGGCTCCCCCTGAAGATGTGCATATAAGTAATTTGCTTTTGGAATGCAAATGCACATGGCAGGTTGTACTTGTGGAGATCCTCTTCAACTTATGATGACAATTCATCATGCATGAAAAGTATGTGAAGATAATGACATGCATAATGAAAAATGGACGTCTGCAAAATGATCTAAGTGCGGAATTTATCGTCGCACATGCGGAATTTATCATCGCATCACAGAATAGCAAATAAGTAGCAGACGACCATCGAGTTTAAGTGTTACAACTCAAAGAACCAAATGTATCAAAACGAGAGTTGTAAACACTAGGCAAAACATAAAGCAACCGCCCATATGGACCCGCTTGAAGACTATCAAACTCATGTGCTTCTCCCCCTTTTGTCAGTAAGGACCAAAAAGGTTTGAAGACATAGAGCGTCTACTCATTCCCATGAGGAGTAGGTGAAGCAGCAAGGTCGTCGGTGGTCTTCGGCGGTGCAGAAGAACTCGGGGCAGTGTCGATGCATGCAGAAGTAGGGAGCGGTGAAGTGGCATCGTCTTCGTCCTCGATCACTCTGGCATTCACAGTTGCCGCGGAGGAAGAGAACTCAGAGTCTTCAAGAGACGGAGTTCATCGCAGCACAATCCTTCTTGGAGGTGTAGAGTCAAACGTGAAACGTTCAGAGAAGCCATCCTCTTGAAGATCATCTTCAGAACACATAAGCGTCAGCCCTTTCCATGTACGCTGACAGGTTTCATGGGCAACAAAGGCATTCTTGGTGGCAAGATTGCGAATGCGGTTGACATCCACCAAGAGGTTTTGCATTTGGCGCTTCAGCCAGTCATGATGCCTATCCTATTTCTGATGAAGGGCAACTAGAAGCTCTCGGTCATTAAGAACACGAGATCGCTTCTTGGGCCGTTGGGCAATAGTGCTTTCAGTGGCTTCAGTGAGGGCACGATGAGGTGCACGTGTAGTACCAGCCAGAGGATAAACACGAGTGACTGCTTCAACTCCTTCAATGTTTTGAGAGAAGCTTTGATGCTCAGCATTCTGAAGACTAAGAGGCTCCTTGGCAGGCTCTGGATAGATGGCTTCAACGGACATATCAACGTCAGGCAGAAATATCCGATGATTGCGAGCAGAGGGCTGATATGAGACAGCTGAGTGTAGTTTGATCAGCTGCATTATCCATGGAGCGTAAAACATCAAGCCAAAAAGATCAGATCCTGATGCAGCAAGTTGGCGGATGAATAAGTCTTGTGCATTGAAGCATTTGCCGTAAAGAATATAAAAGACCAAAGTCTTCATTGCACCTTCCAGCTTTGCATGTGGAGAATGTCCTTTGATGGGCCAGAGAGTTCGCCTGATAATGTGATAGATAGTGCGTGGCAGATACTCAAGGTCTTCAACAAAGAACTCCTTAGGATATGCAGCATCTGGAGGCAAAGGCTTCATCATGCTAAGCATCTGACTCATGTTCGGTTCAGGCTTCTGAAAGATGCTCTCCATAGCTGCAATGTGAAGCTGACAACCAGGTTCATAAAGATCTCCAGGAGTGGGCAGACCAGTGAGCTCAATGATATCAAAGGCTTTGGCTTCGTGATGAACATTGCCGGTCATCCACTCAAGGACCCAAGTCTTCGGATCTCTGTTGTAGCCACGAATGTGAAGACTGGCATAGAATTGGAGCAACAACTCTTCGTTCCAGTGCTCTTGGTCGGTGACAAAAGGCAATAATCCAGACTCTTTGAAGCAATCCAGAGCTTCTTCCAAGCAAGGCAGACCAGTTATGAATTCAGTGTCAAGACGCATATGAGGGAAAATGCGACCTTGATTGTACAGAATGCATGAGTAATAACTTCGCTGCGGATAGCTCCAGAACCGATCAGAAGATATTCTTTCCCTTGAGTAGGGGTTCTTGGCACTATTGAAGAAGGTGTTGTCTACTTTGTAGCCGTTGACATTAAAGGATCCGGGTGCCGATGCAGGACCTGGAAACCTGGGCAACCTTGGCATTGGCTGCTGTACCTGAGGCCTGTGCTCAACATGATAGTCAAACTGAGGACCAGCAGCAGGTGCAGGAACAGGAGCAGTGGTAGAGGCGTTGGGCTGCACTACAGAGGCTTCAGGAGCAATGGGCTCTGAGAAGGCCGAAAGATAACATGGGCTGGAAACTGCCCAACGGAATAACGGGCCATTAATGGGTATAACGTGATACACTGTTCATTACGGGAAAGTTTCACCACGGGGCATTAATGGGTGTAAAGTGATACACTGTTAATTACGGGCCAGTTTCACCATGGGCCGTTAATAGGCCAAGAGTTACATAGGGCCATGGGCCATATATGGGCCAGAAGGGAAAACGGGCTGGAATCATATTGGGTGGCCCAGATGACGCTACTGGGCCTAATTCGAATAGGGCATAACGGGCCTTGGGTTAGCGGGCTGTAAATGGGCTATATGCGAACATGCCGTTAACAGGCTTTACATGGGCCGGCCCGCCACCTTTTGACCAAGTCAAACGGGCCGGCCTTTTCACAGGAATGGGCCTCTGTTGGGCCGTGCCACGTGTCGACGTATCATAGGCGCCTTCTGTCCAATGAGTGGATGACATCTGTCCCAACGATGAGCCGACACGTGTTTCCTCCAGCCAATGATGATTTTACACGTGGAAAATCCCCATTGGTCGGGGCTGTTAACGGGTTATCTGATCCAAAACCCGACCCGATAGCTTAACGGCGTTCCGTTACGGTGGATGCCACGTGTCGGTCACCCTTGACAAAATCACTTCTGTGACGCGGGATTTATCGTCATGGAAGTGGACACTTCCGTGATGATAATTTTGGTAATGTCATGGAACACTTCTACGACAGCACATGTATGACTATCTTGATTCTGCCGTAAAATCGTCATGGATGTACATGTATGACAGAAAATGCGACCTACTGTGACAAACACGTATCATCACGGAAGTGTATTTTTTTTGTAGTGGGAGAATTAGGAAATGGACACGGAAGTAGTATTTAGAATGCATTTACTACGTGATCAAACTCATCTTACCTGCTCATTGGACAAAATCCGAGTGCCCCTCAACATCGGCATCTCAAGGGGCATCAACTTGCAACTATGGCCATGCCACGCTGGAGAGACCCCCAAGGAAACATCCTCGTGCATTGCATAGAACATCAAGATGCATTTGTATGAGTAGTTTATCTTGTGAGAGAAAAGGATGAACGAGGGAAGGCCTTATTTGCAAATGTGGAGAGGGGTGTAGGTTTCTTTTTGCAAAATTTCCATAGTTTTCTTCCTATCCATCAGATATAAATCAGACGGCCTATAAAAAAGCAGAGTTGGTGATGATGGTGTGCCTGCCATCTTGCAGTATGGGCCGTCCGATCTATATCTAACGGATAGGAAGGAAACTATGACAATTTACCCGCACTCCTCTCCACATTTGCAGATAAGGCCTTCCTTTGTTCATCCTTTTCTCCCACAAGATCTTGATGTTCCGTGCAACGCACGGGCATCTTGCTAGTATAAGAGGGGTGTGGGTATTTTTTTGCAAAATTGCCACAGTTTCCTTCCTATCCGTCAGATATAAATCGGACGGCCTATACTGCAGGATGGTAGGGACAGCATCATCAACAACTATGTTTTTTATAAGGGTAGAGTAGAGATAGAGATAGAGACTACTACTACCAATGTGCTGGCTCATGCGTTGCAATGGATCCAAAGTAGTAGAATAATACTTGTTCACGGTCTTGAAATATAAACATTCTTGTTTTGATATACATATATCAGTAAAAGTAAATCATGCTTCACTCAAAATATATTCCTCGGGCTGTTTTGATGGTTTTAAGATAACATGTGTTAAAAAATTTGGAGCTATTTTTTAACATTTTGTAGCATGGCATGGCATCCGGTGCACCTAATCGTCTAAAAAAATTGAGTTTGGGTCGGTGGCACACCCTGCGGCAATATGCCCTTGTGGCCTTCTTCTATAACTAGCAAGATGCCTGTGCATTGCAGGGAACATCAAGATGCATTTTTTTACAAAACACCTGTTGTGATTGACCCTTGCAGGAGTAATCCCATGTGTAAAAACTAATGATATCTCGAGAATTTTATCAGAAAAATGGTATCTTTGGAACAAGTTTTCTCTACTACTGCTCCTTGTAGCGAGCGGTATGCAATGCATGTGTCAGCAGACATGACAACTTGTCCATGGAAGTTGAACCACGACGACCATCACGTTTCTTGTTTCTACCACTGCCACACCCACACGCGATTCCCACGACGCCGCTCCAACCCGCGACACGACGTCCCCCGATGTGCGCCTCATCCCTCTTGGCCCGACCGCTCCTCTGCAGTTGTGTGCATGACATGCGGGAGAGCTGAACTGCGGCGACCATCAACTTTCTACGACAGCCACACCTGATTGGACGCGGTTTGCCTGCTCCAATCCGTATTCCCGCACCATCGAATTTTCATCCAGCTGCTGTGACACATTTCGTGCCGGGCATCAATCCTCAGCTGGAGTACTTCTGTACTACTGGTAGTACCCGCCGGTGTGGCCATCTACACCTCGTAACGCCTCGATGCCCAGCGGTGGCACCCTCGCCACGGCCACGCCACCACCGGCCGATTCATCTCGAACGAGTGAGTCACGAACCACGCCACCGCCATGAGAACGACATGTGGGCCAGCCACATTTAAGGTCAGCATGTTATTGACTCACAGGACGGTGCACTAAGCCACTGAAGCTCGGTCCCATCGGCCCCGAGAGGGAAATGTAACTCCTGCGACAGGCCTTGTGGTGCTCCCGCAGTACGAGCTCGTGCCAAACCCGGATGAGATTTGCTAACCAACTAGTGAGCTACACGTGCATTGCATGCATGAGATTTGGTAACCAAAATCACTACTCTCTACTCTGTATATCTATATTGAAAGTGCGTTATATCGACTAGAGGGGGGTGAATAGGCGATTTTTATGAAAGTCTTCAAAACGTGGAAATTTCGAAGACAAACGATAGAGATAAACCTATTACCATGCAGCGGAAGGTAGACTACACTAGGCAAACCATAGTCATGTATTCAATGAAGTGAAAGCACAATGACTAATAGCACCAATGTAGTAAGGATCAGGTAGGAAGATATTATGAAGCCAAACAGAACACGTAGTCACTCAGTGAAGACAGAAGATAGTGCAATCATACAGTGACTTCACAAGGACCAACAGTAAGTAAAGGGAAGGGAAGGATGAAACCAGTGACTCGTTGAAGACAATGATTTGTTGGACCAGTTCCAGTTGCTGTGACAACTGTATGTCTGGTTAGGGCGGCTAAGTATTTAAACCTGAGGACACACAGTCCCGGACACCCAGTCCTGAACACGCAGCTCAGGACACCCAGTCCTCACCGTATTCCCCTTGAGGTAAGGTCACACAAACCTCGCCCAATCACTCTGGTAAGTCTTCAAGGTAGACTCCCAAACCTTCACAGACTTCGTTCACCGGCGATCCACAATGACTCTTGGATGCTCAGAACGCGACGCCTAACCGGCTGGAGGATTCACAGTCCTCAAGTGTAATAAGTCTTCAGATCACACAGACAAGAAGACTTAAGTGATGCCTAACACTCTTTGGCTCTGGGTGGTTAGGGCTTTATCCTCGCAAGGAATTCTCTCTCAAAGGCTTCGAGGTGGGTTGCTCTCAAACGACAAAAGCCGTACTCTAACTCTGAGTAGCCAACCGTTTATGGTTGTAGGGGGTGGGCTATTTATAGCCACTAGGCAACCCGACCTGATTTGTCCGAAATGACCCTGGGTCACTAAGGAACTGACACGTGTTCCAACGGTCAGATTTCAAACTCACACGGCAACTTTACTTGGGCTACAAGCAAAGATGACTTGTCCGACTCTGGACAAGATTCGCTCTCATAGTCTTCACTCGAAGACATAGGTTTTGGTTAAGCATCACTTCAGTCATTCTGACTGGTTCTCTTGGACCCCACTTAACAGTACGGTGGTTCCTATGACTCAACAAAGAAGAAACAGAACTACGAAAAATCTAAGTCTTCGAGCTCCATAGGCTTCATGCGATGTCTTCTCTTGTCATAGTCTTCAATGAGAATATCTTCATAAACCACCTTTGACATCAATGTCTTCATACATTTTTAGGGGTCATCTCTGGTAGGAAAACCGAATCAATGAGGGACTTCTACCTGTGTTATCCTGCAATTCTCACAAACACATTAGTCCCTCAACTTGGTTTGTCGTCAATACTCCAAAACCAACTAGGGGTGGCACTAGATGCACTTACAATCTCCCCCTTTTTGGTGATTGATGACAAACTAGTTGAAGTTTTAAACAGGGAATATAATATGTGAAATTGTAAGAGGATAGTGAATTGTCTTCATAAGCTGTGAGGGCTCCCCCTGAAGTTGTGCATATAAGTAGTTTACTTTTGGAATGCAAATGCACATGGCAGGTTGTGCTTGTGGAGATCCTCTTCAACTTATGATGACAATCCACTATGCATGTGAAGGTATGTGAAGATAATGACATGCATAATGGAAAATGGACGTCTGCAAAATGATCTATGTGCGGAATTTATCATCGCACATGCGGAATTTATCATCGCATCACAAAGTGGCAAATAAGTAGGAGATGACCATCGAGTTTAAGTGTTACAACTCAAAGAACCAAATGTATCAAAACGAGAGTTGTAAACACGAAGCAAAATATAAAGCAACCGCCCATATGGACCCGCTTGAAGACTATCAAACTCTTATGCTTCTCCCCCTTTTGTCAGTAAGGACCAAAAAGGTTTGAAGACATAGAGCATCTACTCGTTCCCATGAAGAGTAGGTGAAGCAGCAGGGTCGTCGGTGGTCTTCGGAGGTGCAGAAGAACTTGGAGCAGTGTCGACGCATGCTGAAGGAGGTGATGGTGAAGTAGCATCATCTTCATCCTCGATCACTCTGGCATTCACAATTGCAGAAGAGGAAGAGAACTCAGAGTCTTCAAGAGATGGAGTTCGTCGCAGCACTGCCCTTCGAGGAGGTGTGGAGTCAAACATGAAGCGTTCAGAGAAGCCATCCTCTTGAAGATCATCTTTAGAGCACATCAGCGTCAGCCCTTTCCATGTGCGTCGAGAGGTTTCATGGGCAACAAAGGCATTCTTGGTGGCAAGATTGTGAATGCGGTTGACATCCACCAAGAGGCTTTGCATTTGGCGCTTCAGCCAGTCATGATGCCTATCCTGTTTCTGATGAAGAGCCACCAGAAGCTCTCGGTCATTGAGAACACGAGTGCGCTTCTTGGGTCATTGGGCAATTGTGCTATCGGTGGCTTCAGTAAGGGCAGGATGTGGTGCACGTGTAGTTCCAGCCAAAGGATACACACGAGTGACTGCTTCAACTCCTTCAATGTTTTGAGAAAAACTTTGATGCTCCGCATTCTGAAGACTTAGAGGTTCCTTGGCAGGCTTAGGATAAATGGCTTCAACAGTCATATCCACATAAGGCAGAAAGATCTGATGATTGCGAGCAGATGGCTGATATGAGATAGTGGAGTGGAGTTTAATCAGCCGCATTATCCATGGAGCGTAGAATTTCAAGCCAAAAAGATCAGAGCCTGATGCAGCAAGTTGGCGGATGAAGAAGTCCTGTGCATTGAAGCATTTTCCATGAAGAATATAGAAGAACAAAGTCTTCATTGCACCTTCCAGCTTGGCATGTGGAGAATCTCCTTTGATGGGCCAGAGAGTTCGCCTTATGATGTGATAAATAGTCCTTGGCAGATACTCAAGGTCTTCAGCAAGGAACTCCTTACGATATGTAGCATCGTGTGGCAATGGCTTCATCATACTGAGCATCTGACTCATGTTTGGTTCAGGCTTCTAAAAGAGCTCTCCATAGCTTCACTGTGAAGCTGACAGCCAGGTTCGTAGAGATCGCCAGGAGTGGGCAGACTAGTGAGCTTAGTGATATCAAAGGCTTTGGCTCCGTGATGAACATTTCCTGTCATCCACTCCAGGACCCAAGTCTTCGGATCTCTGTTGTACCCACGGATGTGAAGTGTGGCATAGAATTGGAGCAGCAACTCTTCATTCCAGTGCTCTTGGTCGGTGACAAACGGTAGCAATCCAACCTCTTTGAAGAAATCCAGAGCTTCTTCCAGACAGGGCAGACCAGCTATTGCTTCAATGTCAAGACGCTTATGTGGGAAGATGCGACCTTGATTGTATAGAATGCAGGAGTAATAGCTTCGCTGCAGATAGCTCCAGAACCGATCAGAAGATATTCTTTCCCTTCAGTAGGGGTTCCTGGAGCTATTGAAGAAAGTGTTGTCTGCTTTGAAGCCATTGACATTGAAGGATCCAGGTGCTGATGCAGGACCTGGAAACCTGGGCAATCTTGGGATTGGTTTCTGTACCTAAGGTCTGTGCTCAACATGATAGTCAAACTGAGGACCAACAACAGGCGCAGGAACAGAAGCAGTAGCATCAGTGGCTTCGCTGACTTCTGGTGCTTGGGTTGGTGAAGGCTCCACATTGGCTTCAGCCATGACAGCGTCAGTGGCATCGGTGGCAGCCTCAAGATTCTCAACCTCCACTTGACGAGCTGGAGGGTCGGTCACAGTCACGTTCTCCTCGAGAACAGCTTCTTGGTGGGACGGGGAAGTAGCAGCTTTTGGGGTTTCTTCTTCATCGGTTGATGCAGCCAGAATGTCTTCAACAGTATTAGCTTCAGACTCAGAGACTGGAGGCCTTGGTCCTTTGTGAAGCCTGCATAACGCTGGCGACGCCTGTGGAGTTGGAGTTGGCTGGGCCTCAAAGTCTTCTTCTTCTTGTGCTTGTGGGTGATCAGCCCATGATGCATCCTGAGCAATTGGCGTCAGAGGACGACCAATGCTGATGAGCTCGCTGTGCGTTAGCACAGGCGATGATACCTGTTGGTGCTCGAGCTGAGGAAGAACTGCATCATCTTCAACATGGTCATGGTGACCAATGTCTTTAGCAGCGATGGGATTAGCTGCTGGAAAGTCTTCAGCTTCATGAGCCTCTGTGAAAGCAGGCTCATGGACAGTCAGTTGACGCTCCTGATGTTCAGCGTCAGGGTGAACCATGGAGATGGGTTCAACAATCAAGGGCTCTGTGGGAGCAGCCCGTTCCTTCTTGGTCTTCCGCTTCTTCTTGGAGGGAGCAGTAGCAGAGGCTTCAGGATGTTTCCTCTTTTTTGGCTTCTGCCTCAGCAGTCCTCGTCTTCTTCAGCTCTGAAGTGGTTGACCGGGCCTTTGGCTTCAAGCCAGTCATGCTAGTTGGGAAGACAATGGGATCTGCTTCCTGCCTTGGTGCGTCGGGTTCGGCCATAGCGGGCTTCTTCTTCTTCTTCTTTGCAGCCATCCTAGGGTCAATGCCAGGATGCCCAAGGGCCTTGCGCTTCTCAGCCTCATTGTAGGCTTGCACACATTTGTCAGCCAGGCTCTTCATGCACTCACGAGAACCCTGAGCTTCTGCACGTTTCTTGAGAAAGGCTTCTTTGAGCTCGTGTAGCATAATCTTGAAGTTTTTCACCTCTTGCACGCTGAGCTTGGCCATATGCTTCTTGAACTGAGCCTTTTCATAGTCAATCTTTTGCTTCAGTTCAACAATGCGCTGGGCGATAGCTAACTCTGAAGCAATGGTGCCATGGAAGGCGACGCTGAGGCCAATGGGAAGTTGCAGATCTTTGAAGCTGAGATTGGGCGTGTCAAACCACTCATCAATGAAGTTGTGGATGATTGCCACGTCAAAGAGAGGCAGATCATTGAAGATTTCTGCTTCTTCTTTGCTCTTGATCAGTTGCTCAAGAGCGTCATCTGCAAGATCTTCATCACTGAACATATCAATGGCATCGTTGCGCAGAATAGCAGCAGCAGTCAGTTCTTGGCCGGTGTGTGGCAGAGGCTTCTTGACCTTCTGGGGCTTGGAGATGCATGACAAATCTTTAGACTGCACACTGTCTTTAGGAGGTGCAGTGGCCAGTGGCTTCGCCCGTGATATTTTTGGTGCAGAGGCAGGCTTTGAAGCTTTTGGCTGCTTCAGTTTCTTTGGCTTCGGCGCTGCAGGCGCTTCATCTGATTCAGCGTCATCTCAGGCTCATTCACGGCAGTCCCTTGAACCACGATATGGGTGATGAGACCTTCAAGGTTGTAGAAAGGACCGGTGACATTGGGTTCTGCATCGCGTGTGCCGTCAGCTCGGGGAGCAGAAGGACCAGGGTTGAAGTCTAGTCCCAATGACTTCTTGTTTTCCTTGGCCGATGCCTTTGCGTGCTGGAAGTTCCGCTTGAAGAGATTATCATCACGACACCATAGCAATGATGATGGGTCGGCATCTTCAGGCTGAGGTCCACGGACCATACACAGATAGAAACCCTGAGCAATAGCTTCAGCTTTGTTCTTGGGTAGAAGGCCTCGGAAGAGAATATCACCCCAAGGACTTTTGATAGCACTCTTCTCAGCATATTCCTTGGTCACGAATCTGTATTTGTACCACTGTTCTGCCCAATATCTTCGAATCCACTGGATTCGGGTCTTGCGCTGATTATAATCCTCTTCAGGATCTGTCTTGTAAAGTTCTGAGAGGTCATCAGGCAAATCTCTTGATGTTCCCCCACGACGCTGTCTGCCTCCCTTCCTTGCAGATTTCTCTGAAGCCATGAACTTTAAACTGAAAGGCTTCAATACGTTCAAAGGCTTCAAAGGCTTTCGCTTGCTGGACAAACAGGAACTGGCTTCGGGAGAATTTATATGATGTTGTAAGAATTCTGCAAATGAATGCAGAATATGAGAACCAAGGGATTCTCCCACGGACATGTACCTGTGACAGCATTAAGGTGCAAGGGAAGGGGAAGAGGTCATATGCATTCTCAGAAGATTTTGAAGATAAATCAGTTTAGAAGACATTGACCTCATCGTGAGAAGATATTCACTCATAGATAAGGAGTTGGTTCCAGATTTGTACGAATCCATGGATCAGTACAAGTGAGGAATCTAACTACTTTGTGAAGCATAAGTGAATATACTAGGCATATTATGAGATGCAGTATGAAAGAGATCCAACTTGTGTGAATAGAAACTGCTTGTGGTAGAAAGTGACGAAGCTATCGGATCAAAGGGGCCGTAAAAAGGAAGTTTTATTTACCACACGAAGAACTCCTAGACGGAGTGGAAGAGTAGGCCGAGCAGTTCGATCGTCTGTGCCCTAACTTGGCGACGGAGGACACCTACGGCGACGGCGGAGAAGACGATGTCCGCGGTCGGCGTGAAGACGGCGTCGGAGAGGTTGCGGCAGCGAAGCGCTTCGTCGCCGGCGTCGTCGAGGGCTAGCAGTGGCGCTAGGGTTCGTTCGAGAGTGGAAGAAGAGATAATGACTGCGGTGAGGCGTGTATTTATAGGTACATGGGCGGCTCAGTGTTATTACACAGGTGCCCCTGGCGATTCACATATGAGGAACACGTGGCCATCATGCAGCATGTCGGAGGTTGTTCCACGTCCCACGCACACCTGGATTGTCGGGTGGTCGTTCCCACTTCTCCGGGTTTCAGGTGAAGGAATGAGCATTGAAAACGGACTTAATGTTTGTCTCTGTATCTTTCGCTGACAAAGACGTAGAGAAGACATTCGATAGTTTCAATAGAATGCATATGATTTGGAGAGATAGAGTTTGAGATAGAAAGCATAGACAGGTTAGGGTCCGATCACATTCACTTAGTTCAAAAGATTCAACAAGAAGACATAGCTATAAGTGAATGCTGTAGAGGATAGAACACTAGTATATATATATAATCAACATAGCGAAGATAATCATGAAGACATGTTGAGATTGAAGCCAAAGCAAATGTGAAGACATAGCAAATGTAACGCCATGAGTGAAATACTTCAAACAGAACCTTTGGTGGTGGCATTACCCACCGTATAAGAAGTATTAGACCCAGACACGGCGTACAATTATCGTGGCGCTCCGAAGTCAAATTCCACATTAATGTATTCACACTTAGAATGTATGTCTTCATTGATTGAAGATATACTTTACTTCGTGTGTTGCACATCTAAGTCATCAATATGCATAAGTGTTAGGATGTGTGCCTGATCACAGGACATTTGAGGATTCCAAGATATTTAGCTCACACCATAACTTGCAAAATCTCTTCTCATCCAAGGGCTTGGTGAAGATATCAGCCAATTGCTCTTCAATGCTGACGTGTATGATATCAATGTCTTCCTTCACAACATGATCTTTGAGAAAGTGATGACGAATCTCAATGTGCTTTGTCTTCGAGTGTTGAACTGGGTTGTTGGCAATCTTGACGGCGCTTTCGTTGTCGCAATAGAGTGGCACTTGCTTCAGATGAATGCCATAGTCTTTGAGTGTTTGCTTCATCCACAGAAGCTGAGCGCAGCAAGATCCAGTAGCAATGTATTCAGATTTAGCAGTGGAGAGAGATACACAGTTCTGCTTCTTTGAAGACCAACATACAAGTGATCGTCCCAGAAAATGACATGTGCCTGATGTAGACTTGCGATCCACCTTGTCACCAGCATAATCAGCATCCGAGAATCCAACCAGATCAAACTCTGAGCCCTTTGGATACCATAATCCTAGAGTTGGGGTGTGAGCCAAATATCGAAGAATTCGCTTCACAGCTAAGTGATGCGACTCCTTTGGTGCCGCTTGGAATCGAGCACACATGCAAACACTAAGCATAATATCTGGCCTAGATGCACATAGATAAAGTAAAGAACCAATCATGGAGCGGTATACCTTTTGATCGAACTCTTTACCATTGTCGTCGGGACCCAGATGATGTCTGGCTGGCATTGGCGTCGTGAAGCCTTTGCAGTCTTGCATACCGAACTTCTTCAGGCTATCTTTGAGATACTTCTCTTGAGATATGAAGATGCCATTGCATTGTTGTCGTATTTGAAGACCGAGGAAGAATTTCAGCTCTCCCATCATGGACATCTGATATTGCTCTTGCATCATATATCCAAACTCTTCACTGTACTTCTGATTGGTGCAGCCGAGGATAATGCCATCCACATATATTTGGCACACAAACAGTTCACCATCATATGTCTTTGTGAAGAGAGTGGGGTCGAGGGAGCCAGATATGAAGCCTTTGCTCTTCAGGAAGTATTTGAGTGTGTCATACCAAGCCCGAGGGGCTTGTTTGAGGCCATACAGTGCCTTGTTGAGCTTGTATACCATGTCAGGATGTTTTGGATCTTCAAAGCCAGGCGGTTGTGCAACATACACTTCTTCTTCAATCTTGCCATTGAGAAAAGCGCTCTTCACATCCATTTGATATAGAAGTATGTTATGATGATTTGCATAGGCCAGGAGTATGCGTATGGCTTCAAGTCGAGCCATAGGAGCAAATGTTTCATCGAAGTCAATTCCTTCCACTTGAGTATATCCTTGAGCAACGAGACGAGCTTTGTTTCCGACAACTTGACCATGCTCATCTTGCTTGTTGCAGTATATCCATTTGGTGCCTATTATATTGTGCTTCCGAGGATCAAGACACTTAACCAGTTCCCATACATTATTCAGCTCAAACTTTTGAAGCTCTTCTTGCATGGCTTGAATCCATTCGGGTTCCATGAAGGCTTCTTCAACTTTCTTGGGTTCTGTTATTGAGACGAATGCGAAGTGCCCACAGAAATTTGCTAGCTGTGTTGCCCTTGAACGAGTGAGCGGACCGGGTGCATTGATGCTATCAATTATTCTCTCAATCTGCACTTCATTGGCAACACGAGGATGTACAGGGCGAAGGTTTTGCTCTTGTTGATCATTGTCATTGTTAGAAGGATTGTCTTCAGGCTGAGCATTGTCTTCAGGTTGATCAGGTGCGGATATGATAAGTTCCTCTTCAGGTTGAGCTTCAGAGGGTATGATTTCTCCAGTTCCCATTAGTTTGATTGATTCGCTGGATGGAACTTCATCTAGCACATTTGGCAGGTGCTCTCTTTGTGAACCATTAGTCTCATCGAACCGCACATCCACTGTTTCAACCACTTTATAATGAAAGAGATTGAAGACTCTGTAGGAGTGCGGATCCTTTCCATATCCAAGCATAAAACCCTCATGTGCTTTTGGTGCAAATTTTGAAGTGTGATGTGGATCCTTGATCCAGCACCTGGCGCCAAATACTCTGAAGTAACTGACATTTGGCTCCTTGCCAGTAAGGAGCTCATAAGATGTCTTGTTCAGAAGCTTGTGAAGATAAACACGATTGATTGTATGCCATGCAGTATCAATAGCTTCAGGCCAGAATTTTCTTGGAGTCTTGTATTCATCTAGCATCGTTTGGGCCATCTCAATGAGTGTTCTGTTCTTGCGTTCGACGACGCCATTCTGCTGTGGCGTGTACGGAGCTGAGAATTCATGTGTGATGCCCAAAGTATCAAGATATGTATCAAGGCCAGTGTTCTTGAATTCAGTGCCATTGTCACTTCTGATGTGCTTTATCTTGGCGCCATAGTTGTTCATTGCTCGATTGGCGAAGCGTCTGAAGACATCCTGCACTTTAGTCTTGTAGAGGATTATGTGCACCCAAGTATATCTAGAATAATCATCAACAATGACAAAGCCATAGAGACAAGCAGTAGTAGTAAGAGTTGAGTAATGAGTGGGACCGAAAAGATCCATGTGGAGCAGTTCGAAGGGTCAAGTAGTTGTCATGATTGTCTTCGAGGGATGTTTGGCCCTCGTCATCTTTCCTGCTTCACAGGCACCGCATAAGTGATCTTTCTTGAACTTGACGCCTTCGATGCCTATGACATGCTTCTTCTTTGCAAGGGTGTGGAGGTTCCTCATGCCAGCATGCCCTAGCCTCCGATGCCAGAGCCAGCATTCTAAAGCTTTTGCTAGAAGACATACGGCAAGCTGTGGTCCTGCTGAGAAATCTACCACATACAAATCATCTTTCCGATACCCTTCAAACACCAAAGACTTGTCAGATTCCATTAGAACAAGGCAACAATATTTTCCAAACATTACGATCATGTTCAAATCGCAAAGCATTGAGACAGACATTAAGTTGAAGCCAAGGGATTCAACAAGCATAACTTTATCCATGTGTTGATCCTTTGAGATTGCAACTCTATCTAGACCCAATACCTTACTTTTACCAGTGTCAGCAAATGTGATGTGACTCTTGTCGGATGGACGTAAGGTTGAGTCCATAAGAAGGCTTCTTTTGCCAGTCATGTGATTGGTACACCCACTATCAATAATCCATTCTAAAGACGCTGGTGTCATACCCTACAGTGCAGTTAGGGGGATAGGCTTCACGAAGAGAATTGTGAAGCAAAAACATTTGACGAACCAGTGGGTTATGAAAGCTTACATCCAGATTAGGACTGATAGGGAGAGTAGCAAGCGATTCAGGAACGAAGTACATAATAAGACCATTCGGGCATTTGATCTTGCGCCCTACAAGATGTTTAAGGTCCCCAGCAATAGCGTCAGACGATTTTGGTTTTCTGCTGGAGACCCTTCCCTGCAAAAGAAAGTTAAGCTTTGTTAGCCACCCACATCTTCAAGGGTGGCTTAGAAGCAATAAGTCTAAGTGCAGCATCTGAGAACTTTGGCTTTGGAGCCCTAGCAAACAGTCTTGCAGGCAGACAATAGTACTCATAAGATTAAGCAGAATAGTTCTTGGTCTTATGAACATGGCGGTTTGATGAACCGCGCTCATATTCATAGGCCTGAGTATGGTTTCCCTGCAAAACATTTGCGTTAGTGCGACTCAGGTGATTCCTCTGTCTATATGAAGCCTTTGGACCGTATGAAGCCTGTGGTCTGGGGTTTGTCTTCTTCACCTGTGGTGTCATGATGACATTCACAGGAAGATTCTCCAGACACTTTTTCGGCACCCAGATCTTCTTCATAGGCGGTCCATTCCTGCAGTTAGTACCAATGTACCTGGCAAACACTTCACCATTCTGATTCTTAAACAGTTTATAGTTTGCATCAAAGGATTCATCAATGACAATGGGGTTAGCACAAGTGAAGCCAGATAGAGTGGATGGATCTGCTGAAGATTCCTTTGCAGCAACCCATGTGGTTTTGGGGTACTGCTCAGGTTTCCAGTAAGAGCCATCAGTATTCATTTTCCTTACGAACCCAACACCCTCTTTCCTCGGGTTTCGGTTCAGGATCTGCATTTTGAGGACATCACATAGTGTCTGATGCCCTTTAAGACTTTTGTACATCCCTGTTTCAAGCAATGTCTTCAACCTAGCATTCTCATCAGCAATAGCAGTGGTATCTGTCGGATTTCGGGTTCCGGCAGACCCTTGAGGTTCGAACATTGGGGTGCGCGCGGAGATTTCACCTTCTACCTACCTTCACCCCTCCGCCTCGCTAAGATCTAAGCTATGGAAAGAACAGCACAAGAGACACAAGGTTTATACTGGTTCGGGCCACCGTTGTGGTGTAATACCCTACTCCAGTGTGTGGTGTGGTGGATTGCCTCTTGGGCTGATGATGATGAGCAATACAAGGAAGAACAGCCTCGCGAGGGTCTGTTCTTGGCTGGGGCGACGAACTGCTAGGAGGAGTTCAGTCACCCTTTTCTCTCTCTCTTCTCGATTCTCTCTCCGATTTTTCCTACCCTGTGGGTGGCTAGTCCTATTTATAGGCAAAGGCCCTGGGCCTCTTCCCAAATATTGAGCGGGAAGGGCGCCAACAATTGGCCACTTTGAAGGGGAACATCTGGCACACTTATCCTGACTAAAGTTGGTCCTCGCCTGCCAAAGGCTCTGGTGGTGACGCTGGCTGGGCTCCACAATGACTTCCTCCCTGCCGTTGGGCTGGTCTTGGTCTCGTTGCACCGAAATGGGTGCCTGTGCTTGATGCTCTTGCCTGCGCTTGCTCCCTTTGCACCAAAGAGGAAAGGAGGACACTGCGCGGCTGGCGCCCGCCTGGCGCCTTTGGTCATCATGGCTTGCATCACGGGCACCTCGTGAGGTACCCCGCCTTGATCTCTCCGCCTCCTCGCGAGCCAGCCTGATGAGGTCGTGCCTGAGGAAGCTCCGTGTCGTCCGCCCCACGAGGCTTGGCCCCTCGCGAGGGTCTTGGGTCTGTGTTGATGAAGATGGGCCGTGCTGGGCCCCCCTTTGAGCCACGCCGCAGGCCGCAGGCAGGCAAGTCTGGGGACCCCCGTTCCCAGAATGCCGACAGTAGCCCCCGGGCCCAAGGTGCGCCCAGACTTGGCCGTGCAGGGAGGCGAAAGGGCAAGAGTGAAGCGCCGCGGGCCCTAACAGCCTGCGGCCTTGGGCGCCATGTGGCGGTTGATTGGACGTGAGCGCCTCAGCAACCGCGCGAGTTGATAAAGGAGCGGCATCTGCCTAGGCTTTGCTTTTTGCTTTCTCCGGTTGCTGCTCAGATCCCCTTTCTTGCGCCTCTCCTTCCTTCCTCCAAAATTTCCAGATCTACTCCGACCGCGTGACCTAGGAAGCCATGGCACCTCGTCAGTCCCCGGTCGGAGCTTGGTACTTGTCTGCCCTAGACTCGCCGAACGTGTCGGAGGCGAGCCTCGCCCGGTTGCGCCGGATGGCGGCGGCGCAGGGCATCGACGGGGGGAAGGTGTTCAAGGCCGGCTCCGCCACCCCTGAGGGCCAAGGGAGCACCTTCTATCCGTTCTTTGTAAGCGCCATTGCTGCTGGCCTGGTGCCTCCCTTCTCCGAGTTCTTCTTCTCTGTCCTCCGCCATTATAAGCTACAGGCTCTGCATCTCCACCCCAACTCCGTCCTTCCCCTGGCAATCTTCGCCTATTACTGCGAGGCTCATGTAGGGGTGCAGCCCTCAGTGGCCTTGCTGTGCCACTACTTCTACCTCCGGACCTCTCGCGGTCCTGCTTCCGTGTGCGCGAGCTTCATCGCGTACGGTGGCGCCATTGCCATTTCGAACCCCGGGAAAAGGATTGAGGGCTTCAGGAGCAAGTGGGTCTTGGCAGATGCTGGGCGCATCCACCCTCGGCTAATCTTACCCACGGAGCAACCCACGAGCTCTAGCGACTGGGGTCGAGCGGAGCTCGCGGACCCCCGCGCGAAGCTGGTGTTGGAGAAGATGGACGCGGATCTGAGGCCGGCCAACATGGCAGCGGCGAAGCTGACCGGCGCGTCGTTGCTGAGGGAATTCCTGGAGCACCAGCTGGCTCCGCTTCGGCAGTACTCACTTCCGATGCGGAGGCCCCATCCGAGCCCCGTGGCCTTGGCCGACGAAGATCTGGTTGCGGTCCTCCAATCTCTGGTCGGGGGCGATGTGGCGAGGTTGGAGGGCGCTCCTACGCCCTTGTTCCTCCGCGACGACTGGGAGCAGGTAGTGGAGTCCATGCCCGTCTTCAACGGGGACGGGCCCGTGCCCATGGAAACTCCCAGGGAATCGGTGGACGTGTCCTCCGACCACTCCAGCGAAGAGGAGGAAGGAGGGGAGCGGGGAAAAGGGCCTGACTCCGAGGCGACTGACGGAGAGTCGAGGGCTCCCCTCCCCCGGTGCAAGTCCCGTGTTCTCCGCCTCTCTCCGAGCAATGACGACGAGGATGATGACGAGCAGGATGGCAGGAGCTTGCCCCCGATCATGAAGAAGGACAGGACCAGGATGATCTCCCGCGGGTCTGTCCCGGCCCCGAGGCGGACCGCAGACGCGCCTTCCGCTTCCAAGCTTCCCGAGGTTGACCCTTCCAGCCGGCTTTCGGGCTTCAAATTTGGCCAGAGGCCGCTTGAGCTCACTGGCGACGACCCATAAGCGCTTGATTCTTGTCTTTATTTCTTGTTCTGCTTCTGAGGCTTGATGTCCGCATCTCTTGGATAGGCTGGCGCCCGCAGCAAAGAAGCCGAAGGGAGCTCCTGAGGATCCATCCATGGCAGCGTCTCTGCCCACGAAGGAAGGTGACCGTGACGCATGGGCTTCTCCTGCCCGTTCGTCCTCGCGAGGTCTGGCTGAGCCGGTTGGGGCGAGCTCAGCTCCCATGGCCCAAGTGACTCCCGAGGTGCCTTTGCCTGCTGCCGCCACTTCAGCCGTTGGGGCGCAGCAAGTTCCGCCTCAGGATGCTGTGGTCGCGCTGCCGCCTTCTCCTCCTACTCCACCGACTTCTGTCTCTCTGGCTCCTCCTGCCGTCCTGGATCGTGCTGCTGCTGAGCTGGAACGGCTGTGGCAGGATCTTCTTGGCGCCGACCCTCGCTTGGTGGCCGGGCGCTTGGAGCCGGCTTCAGGATGGATTCGCTCCGACGCTTCAATTCGGGCAGCGCTGGTCCAGGCCTCGACGGCTTGCGATAAGGAGAGGCAGGCCATCCTTGAGGCGAAGGCTGCTCGTGACGCAGCCCTGGGGGAGGTGGTCGACGTCCGTGGTCGCTGCAAGGCGCTGGAGGACGAGCTGCAAGGCCTGCGGGACCAGCTCGCGAAAGAGGCCCGCCTTCGCCAAGAGCAGGAAGAAGGCGTGAAGGCTCGCGAGGTGGCCGTCAAGGAGAGGGAGGTCAAGCTCAGGAGGCGCCGTGACCGCCTAGGCGCGCTCGAGCAGGAGTTGGGGGCGAGGAAGGTCGAGCTGGACGACAAGGCCCAGGTTCTTGCCGAGGACCATGTGGCCTTCGCGGAGATGGAGGCGAAGGCTCGCTCCTCGCTGAGGACGCTTTACGACAGCGGCTTGGAGAGCCCGTTGGCTGGCGCCAAGGATGGCCCCGCCAAGCTGCTTCCCTTCCTAGTTCGCGCTCTTGAAGATGTCGCCCTTGGCCTTGGCCCCACGGCCGAGGCCGAGGCGCGTGTCCTGTCTTCTGCAGTGCTGACGCGGGTCCTCACCCACATCTACCTTCGCGATCCCGGCGTCGACCTCGACAGCCTGCTGGAGCCAGTAAGCGGCGAGCGTGCCGCTGCCGCTGCCGAGGCCATGAAGGGTCGCACGGAGGCTCTGCTGGGGAAGTTCTGGGCCTTCAGCACCAAGCCGAAGCAAGGTGCTGCCGACCCCGCTGCTCCATGAGGCGAACCCACTCCGCGCTGCTCCACCGCCGACAAGTGACTCCGTTGTGGCTCCTGTCCTGCCTTTAATTCCTGCACATGTATCATGCCTCGGGGAGGCGTTTAAACTTGCATTTGGCATTGAGATAACAGTGTGGACTGTAATATTTGCTTTTGAATTCCTTGAAATTTACGCTTTTCCTTCCTACTTGCTTATGTTCTACGCCGGCAGAGCCCGGCCCCGCGCATACCTCAGCCACCGTTAGCCCCGACCGGAAACCAGGACGGGACCAAGGAGTGGGGGGCTACATGACAAGTTAGGCTCCTAAGTCGCGATGCTTAGGAGTCCCCCTTGGCGCACGAACAGCAAGTAGGGAGGTGTGATGTGGGTGGATCTACCGTTCTACGTCTGCAGAGCCCGGCTGCGCGCATACCTCAACCGCCGTTAGCCTTTCGGAACTAAGGAGTGAGGGGCTACGTGACCAGTTAGGCTCCTGAGTCGCGATGCTCAGGAGTCCCCCTTGACGCTCAAATGGCCTTCGTACCTTGGCTCCGCTCGGGGAGAGACGCGCGACGAACCAGGCCCGGGGGGCCTGGCTGGGTGGCGTGTGTCTGGGCGTGACCCAGGCGCAGCCCCCGTGCCCAGCCCCCTCGCGCGGCACTCCCGAGGGGAGGCGTTACGATGAGGCTAGACACTGAGCTCTGGGCTCCCTGAGGTTGATGCGGCCCGGGGGCTGCCCTCAGTTGTTTATCACCAGCGCGGAGCATAGCGCTTCTGTATGTGTACGGGCATAGCCGCTCCTCGGCAGTGTCGTCAGCCAGCGCGGAGCATGGTGCTTCCACTGGTACGTGGGAGGGGGCTCCCCTCCGGGAGGAGCCCCCGGGGCGTGTACAGCCCCGCCCTGACACGTGGCTGGCACGGTAGGGCCTGGCGAGGTGTATCTGGGCACCCGTGAGCCAGCGCGGGACTCACGGGGCCCTACCTCTAGGCGGGTTGCGCCTGGCACTGGGCCTTATCTTGTGATGTGTCCCTGCAAATTTGGTTACATGCCGGCACTCTACGTCCTCGGGTCCCGGCCCTCGAGCTGGTCTCAGCCGTCGCTGGTATGCTAGGTCGCGATGCCGTGGACAAGGCCAGAGGGTGAGAGCTGGAGAGCCAGTAAGAGCCCTGAGTCGCGATGCTTAGGTACCCCCCCTTTAACGTGCAAGTGGTCGGCTTGGAGAAGAAGAGGTGCCGTGGACAGGCATCAAATAATCAAGCATGGTGGGTCGAACGCATAGCCGGAAATAAACGCTAAAGGGATACATGCCGCTGGGTCTGGCCCGAGCGACTTGGGGGATGATGCAGCCCGAGGGGCGCCCCCAACAAGGTAAGCTAACAACATGAAATAAAAGGGATACATGCCACAGGGATGGACCCACGCGGCCTGGGAATAATGCAGCCCTGGGGGGCGCTCCTAGCTGGAAATGAGACTTGAAAGATGTCACCTGATGATGTTGAGGACGAAAGAGTGTTGGTGTAGCAGACTCGGTGGGCTGCGGCAGCCGATCCTCACGAGCCCCTAGGCCCAGGGGCCTCGGGAGGCTCCGAAGGCGCTGGTGGCTCCTCGCGGACCATCTCCATCTCCGCCAGGGCTGCGGAACGCCTGGCCTCTTGAGCCTCCATGATACCCCTCATGAGGCGCTGGTATGTGGCAGCCGCGTTCGGCAAGCCGTAAGGCATGCGAACGTAGCTGTGGGGTGGACCTTCGCAGCGCCCCACTCGCGAGGGCCAGAGGCGCTCCAGAGAGGCGACTCGATTGAGCCCTGGTATGTCGATGCAGACGCGCAGCCCACCATCCTCGCCTGGATGGGGAGCCACAGCTGGTAGGCGGCGGCCGCCTTTCATTACTCTTGACTCTTGTAGCTCCTGAATGGCCTTGCTGACGAACTCCTGAGGGTCTGGCTCTCCTTGCCTTACTCCTTCTTGAGGGAAACGTGCTTCGAAACACGCCTCCATGTGGTGCCCAAGCGCCTCCCTCGTGACCTTAGCTAGGTCGGTGGCCCTCCAGGGGAGAGCCCCCGAGCCCTGCCTGAGGAGGGCGCCGGGCGCGCTTTCCTATGCGATGGAAGGAGGTTCCCCTTGGGCAGGCACGGGCCCTGAGGGGCCTGCCTCCTGAGGGGCCGGGCCGGACGATGTCTTCTTCTTCTTGGGGGCGGTCTTGGGAAGCCTCCTGCTTCCGTGATCCGGGTCTTCTAGTGATGCGGCCTGAAAGGCTCGTTCCAGGGAACACACCGCGTCCTTCTCTTCACAGGGCACCGTGATGACTCCGCCACTTCCTGGCATCTTGAGGACGTTGTAGCCGTGGTGAGTTACGGCCATGAACTTGGCCAGCGCTGGGTACCCAAGGATGGCGTTGTACGGCAGGCGAATGTGGGTGACGTCGAAGTCGATGAGCTCGGTGCGGTAGTTGTCGCGTGCCCCGAAGGTGACAGGGAGGCGGACCTGCCCAATCGGGACCGTGGAGCCGTCGGTGACTCTGGAGAAAGGCTTGGTTGGCTGAAGCTAGTTGTAGGGCACTTGGAGATTGTTGAATGTTTCCACGGACAGGACGTTGAGCCCTGCCCCGCCATCGATGAGGGTCCTGGTGACCACCGCGTTGCTGATGATTGGGGAACAAAGCATCGGGAGGACTCCGGCTGTGGCCGCACACTTGAGCTGATCTGCTGAGCTAAACGTGATGGCGCACGCCGACCACCTGAGAGGGCGCATGGCTTCGAGCTTGGGGAGGACTGCATTCACTTCGCGGGCAAACTGCTTGAAGATGCGTTGAGAGGCTGGGGCTTGAGCCCCGCCCAGGATGCAGGCGATCGCGCGCGGCTCCTGGAAGCCCCCAGCCCCCTCGTCCTGATGGCGGTCCTCGTTTCTCCTTGGCTGCGGCGGCAGCGGAGGGAGGCCTGCGTGGCCTTGCGGGCGATCCTCGCGAGGCTGATCCCTCAAGTCTCCCTCGCGAGGCGGGTCTTGCCAGCGATCCTCGCGAGGTCGATCACACCACCCTTGGCATGGGCAGCAGTCTTCCCAGCATCCTGCGTTCCTTCCTCCTCCTCGACCGTAGCCCCGGTCACCGCGGTCGGGGCGACGGCCGATCCTTCCTTCTCGCACGGCTCGGAGCTCTTGACATTCGTTGGTGTTGTGGGTGTGGAGGTCGTGGTACACAGTACCGACTGCCCTTGGAAGATTCGGGCTGATCTCTGCCCCGCTTGGTGTCCGGTTCTACCGCGAGCACGGCAGCCCCCTTGCGCTTCACATCCTTGGCCTTGGGCTTCTTCTCTTCTGGGTCTGCGGCAGGCAGCTCGAGGAGGGAGAGACGCCCTTCTTCAGCCCTGGCGCACTTGGTTGCCAAGTTGAACAACTTCAAGGAAGTGCACAGGTCTTCATGCATTGCCAGCTCCTCCTTCATCTTGACATCACGCACGCCGTCGGAGAAGGCTGAGATGATGGCCTCCTCGGTCACCTTGGGAATCTTGAGGCATGCGTTGTTGAAGCGCTGGATGTACTTCTGCAGGGTCTCTCCGGGTTGTTGCTTGATGCGGCGCATGTCGCTCACGGTGGGTGGCCGGTCGCGAGTACCTTGGACGTTGGCGATGAAGCGGGTGCGCATCTCGTCCCAGGAGGAGATCGTGCCTAGAGCCAGGTTCAGGAGCCAGGTGCGGGCCCCGTCCTTGAGCGCCATGGGAAACCAGTTCGCCATGACCTTCTCGTCTCCGTTGGCAGCTTCGATGCCCATCTCATAGAGCTGGAGGAACTCTGCAGGGTCGGCCGTGCCGTTGTAACGAGGAGGCGGGTCTGGCTTGAACTTGCCGGGCCATGCGACGCTGCGTAGCTCGGTGGTGAAGGCACGGCAGCCTGCTGTGGCCACGGGACGCCTTGGGTGACGGAGAGCTTGGTCTTGCATGTCCACACGCGCTGCAGTTGGGAGCAGCGCGGGGTCTTGACGTGCGGGAGCAGGAGCATGGTCGCGGCGTGCTGGAGCAGGGAGCGCCCGGGCAGCTTCTTGCGGGCGAGGGACTTCTTGGCAGCTCTGCTCTTGCCGCGCTGGCACCTGATGGAGCGGGTTCCGCCCAGGGGCCACGCGCCTTGGAGCCATGGCGCCTTCTTGAGGAGGAGGTGGCTGGAGCGCCCCCGGAGCTTCGTCACCCGCATGGGGCGGGGTGCGGTGTAGCGGAACGGACGGCGCAGGAGAGCCCCCTGCGGCGCGGACGAGCTCGGCAACGCGGTCGAGCCATTCTTCGTAGACGTCGTCGACGGGACGGTAACGCAGGAGCTCATTTGCCACGATGAGCGCAGCTCGAGCCTCCATGGGTGCGTGGAGCGCGCGGGACGAAGAACCAGCTGGGGTGAGCGAGGGAGTAGCGGTGCGGCCGTCTTGCCGCACGGACGGATGCTGAGACGACGCTTGCTGCTCGTCCCCCGCCAGGCCGGTGGCGGCGTTGACGGCAGGTGACGGGGAACAGCGAGGACACCTGCCGACAGGAGCCTTCTGGGCGACATGGGAGGCGAGAGCGGCCCGGCGCTCGACGCGGGCCTGACGAGCATCAGACATGGACGCGATGGTCGGAGGAGAACGGGGTGGTGGAAGACGAATTCCGGCGCACCCCTACCTGGCGCGCCAAATGTCGGATTTCGGGTTCCGGCAGACCCTTGAGGTTCGAACACTGGGGTGTGCGCGGAGATTTCGCCTTCTACCTACCTGCACCCCTCCGCCTCGCTAAGATCTAAGCTATGGAAAGAACAGCACAAGAGACACAGGGTTTATACTGGTTCGGGCCACCGTTGTGGTGCAATACCCTACTCCAGTGTGTGGTGTGGTGGATTGCCTCTTGGGCTGATGATGATGAGCAATACAAGGAAGAACAGCCTCGCGAGGGTCTGTTCTTGGCTGGGGCGAAGAACTGCTAGGAGGAGTTCAGTCACCCTTCTCTCTCTCTCTCTCTCTCTCTCTCTCTTCTCGATTCTCTCTCCGATTTTTCCTACCCTGTGGGTGGCTAGTCCTATTTATAGGCAAAGGCCCTGGGCCTCTTCCCAAATATTGAGCGGGAAGGGCGCCAACAATTGGCCACTTTGAAGGGGAACATCTGGCACACTTATCCTGACTAAAGTTGGTCCTCGCCTGCCAAAGGCTCTGGTGGTGACGCTGGCTGGGCTCCACAATGACTTCCTCCCTGCCGTTGGGCTGGTCTTGGTCTCGTTGCACCGAAATGGGTGCCTTTGCTTGATGCTCTCGCCTGCGCTTGCTCCCTGTGCACCAAAGAGGAAAGGAGGACACTGCGCGGCTGGCGCCCGCCTGGCGCCTTTGGTCGTCATGGCTTGCATCACAGGCACCTCGTGAGGTACCCCGCCTTGATCTCTCCGCCTCGTCGTGAGCCAGCCTGATGAGGCCGTTCCTGAGGAAGCTCTGTGTCGTCCGCCCCGCGAGGCTTGGCCCCTCGCGAGGGTCTTGGGTCTGTGTTGATGAAGATGGGCCGTGCTGGGCCCCCCTTTGAGCCACGCCACAGGCCGCAGGCAGGCAAGTCTGGGGACCCCCGTTCCCAGAATGCCGACAGTATCCTCAACAGAGGGGTTAGTTCCCACACCAACAGTTGAAGATATTGCAACAGTAGCAGCAGTAGAACATTCAGTAACAGAAGTAGCATTATCACGCTCAATGCATTTAAGACATGGTGGTTCAAATCCTTCCTGAGCGGAACTGATCTGTTCGGCGCGAAGTGACTCGTTTTCCTTTTGAAGATCTTCATGAGCCGCTCTCAATTTCTCAAGGTCTTGCTTCCTTTGAAGATAATCATAGGAAAGCTTTTCATGAGTTGTTGAGAGCGTTTCATGACGACTTTCAAGTTCCTCATACTTAACGTGAAGATTTTTTATGTCTTCAATTAAGGACTCAGATCGAGTCATTTCAGCGCCTAACAGATCATCGCTTTTGTCTAACTATTTTTGAATATGTTCCATAGCTTTCTGTTGTTCAGTTGCAATTTTAGCAAGTGTTTGGTAGCTGGGTCTTGAACCACAATTAGAGTCATCTTCACTAGACATTTGATAGTGAGTAGTGCGTGTGTTTACCTTGGCACCACGTGCCATGAAGCAGTAGGTAGGAGCGGAGTAGTCCTAGTCATTCGCATCGGTATCGGTGATGAAGTCATTGTCTTCACTGTTGAAGATGGACTTGGCAACGTATGTTGTAGCCATACTTGCAATGCCAGAATCGGACTCCTCCTCAGACTCCACCTTTGCCTCCTCAGAAGCGGACTCCTCCTCTGAATCCATTTCCTTGCCAACAAACGCACGTGCCTTGCCAGATGAGCTCTTCTTGTGTGATGAATACTTTGAGCAAGACTTGGAAGAAGACTTTGAGTATTTCTTCTTCTTCTTGTCGTTAGAGTCATATTCCTTGCTCTTCTTCTTCTTTTTGTTCTCATTGTCCCACTGCGGACACTCAGAGATGAAGTGGCCAGGTTTCTTGCACTTGTGACATGTTTTCTTCTTGTAGTCATGAGCAGAAGCTTCATCATTCCTTGAGCTTGATCGTGAAGACTTTCTGAAACCTTTCTTCTTGGTGAATTTTTGGAACTTCTTCACAAGCATAGCAAGTTCCTTTCCAATGTCTTCAGGATCATCAGAACTGCTATCAGATTCTTCTTCAGATGAGGAGACAGCTTTTGCCTTCAAGGCACGAGTTCGCCCATAGTTCGGACCGTATATATCTGTTTTCTCAGAAAGCTGAAACTCATGTGTGTTGAGCCTCTAAAGTATGTCAGACGGATCGGGTGTCTTGAAATCAGGACGTTCTTGAATCACCAGGGCTAGGGTGTCAAACAAACTGTCAAGTGATCTCAGTAGTGTCTTGACGACTTCATGCTTGGTGATCTCAATAGCGCCGAGGGCTTGAAGCTCATTTGTGATGTCAGTGAGTCGATCAAACGTGAGCTGGACATTCTCATTGTCATTTCGCTTGAAGCAGTTGAAGAGGTTGCAAAGGACACTGATTCTCTGATCTCTCTAGGTTGAGACGCCTTCGTTGACCTTGGAGAGACAGTCCCAGACTAGCTTAGATGTTTCCAAAGCACTCACGCGGCCATACTGTCCTTTGGTTAGATGACCACAGATGATATTCTTGGCAGTAGAGTCCAGTTGAATGAAATTCTTGACATCAGCAGCAGTGACACCTTCTCCAGCCTTGGGAACACCGTTCTTGACGACATACCATAGGTCGACGTCAATGGCTTCAAGATGCATGCGCATCTTATTCTTCCAGTAGGGATATTCAGTTCCATCGAAGACAGGGCACGCAGCGGAGACTTTAATTATCCCTGCAGTCCACATAGCTAAAACTCCAGGTGGTTAAACCGAATCACACCCAACAAGGGAGTACCTCGCTCTGATACCAATTTAAAGTGCGTTATATCGACTAGAGGGGGGATGAATAGGCGATTTTTATAAAAGTCTTCAAAACGTGGAAGTTTCGAAGACAAACGATAGAGATAAACCTATTACCATGCAGCGGAAGGTAGACTACACTAGGCAAACCATAGTCATGTATTCAATGAAGTGAAAGCACAATGACTAATAGCAGCATAGTAAGGATCAGGTAGGAAGATATTATGAAGCCAAACAGAACACGCAGTCACTCAGTGAAGACAGAAGATAGTGCAATCATACAATGACTTCACAAGGACCAACAGTAAGTAAAGGGAAGGGAAGGATGAAACCAGTGACTCGTTGAAGACAATGATTTGTTGGACCAGTTCCAGTTGCTGTGACAACTGTATGTCTGGTTAGGGCGGCTAGGTATTTAAACCTGAGGACACACAGTCCCGAACACCCAGTCCTGAACACGCAGCTCAGGACACCCAGTCCTCACCGTATTCCTCTTGAGCTGAGGTCACACATACCTCGCCCAATCACTCTGGTAAGTCTTCAAGGTAGACTCCCAAACCTTCACAGACTTCGTTCACCGGCGATCCACAATGACTCTAGGGTGCTCAGAACGCGACGCCTAACCGGCTGGAGGATTCACAGTCCTCAAGTGTAATAAGTCTTCAGATCACACAGACAAGAAAACTTAAGTGATGCCTAACACTCTTTGGCTCTGGGTGGTTAGGGCTTTATCCTTGCAAGGAATTATCTCTCAAAGGCTTCAAGGTGGGTTGCTCTCAAACGACAAAAGCCGTACTCTAACTCTGAGCAGCCAACCGTTTATGGTTGTAGGGGGTGGGCTATTTATAGCCACTAGGCAACCCGACCTGATTTGTTCGAAATGACCCTGGGTCACTAAGGAACTGACACGTGTTCCAACGGTCAGATTTCAAACTCACACGACAACTTTACTTGGGCTACAAGCAAAGCTAACTTGTCTGACTCTGGACAAGATTCGCTCTCATAGTCTTCACTCGAAGACATAGGTTTTGGTTAAGCATCACTTCAGTCATTCTGACTGGTTCTCTTGGACCCCACTTAACAGTACGGTGGTTCCTATGACTCAACAAAGAAGAAACAGAACTACAAAAGATCTAAGTCTTCGAGCTCCATAGGCTTCATGCGATGTCTTCTCTTGTCATAGTCTTCAATGAGAATATCTTCATAAACCACCTTTGACATCAATGTCTTCATACATTTTTAGGGGTCATCTCTGGTAGGAAAACCGAATCAATGAGGGACTTCTACCTGTGTTATCCTGCAATTCTCACAAACACATTAGTCCCTAAACTAGGTTTGTCGTCAATACTCCAAAACCAACTAGGGGTGGCACTAGATGCACTTACATATATATATATATATATATATATATACTCTGACGGATAGGAAGGAATTGATGGTGTGCCTGCCATCCTGCAATATAGGCCGTCCGATTTATATCTGACGGATAGGAAGGAAACTATGGCAATTTTGCAAAAAGATGCCCACACCCCTCTCCACATTTGCAAATAAGGCCTTCCCTTGTTCATCCTTTTCTCCCACAACATAAACTACTTATACAAATGCATCTTGATTTTCCGTGCAACGCATGGGCATCTTGCTAGTTATGAATAAATAACACTCTATCAACGAGCCCCATCAGACTCCAAATTTCTTGGCTTCCGTGCTACAGCTAGATCTTTCCCTTGTTTGTGTTTTCCAACCTGGCGGCGGGCGGGGTGCGGTTTGCCAATGGTCGGCTTTCTCAATGGCGGTCCCACATGAACGTGAAAATGCTAGGCAACACGCCTTCCCTAGCTATGTGGCATGCTGGACGGGCCGTGGAGTACTCCCGATTCCCGGGCATGTGGGGGTGCGACGCGAACGCGGCAGGCCTTTTCCTTTTATTGGCAACGTGCCCATGCATTGCGACAGATCCAAAGTAGTAGAATAGTAGTACTTGTTCACAAACTTGAAAGAAATCACTCTTGTTTTGATATACTCCTAATATATTAATTTTCATTCAAAATATATTTCGCAGGCTGTTTTGATGGGGTGAGGGAGGGATGTGGTTGCTTTCAACATAATAAGGGGTTTTCTGCAAATTGGAGCAGAGAAGTGGGATATTGTTGCAAAAATGCCACAACTTACCTCACAGCCGTTAGATGTAGATCTAATGGTCAGAAACGACGGATGGCAGACACACTGCCATCACCAATTGAGTCTTTATAGGAGTAGGAGTAGAGAAAAATGTATAAATTGTGACATTTGGTTCTGCTCCTTGGCACGATCGATAGATAGAAATAACGGTTGGAAATGCTAGGGCGAGGGGCGGGGCTATTTCTGCCAGATAAGCAGGGTACGTAGTAGCTAGGTTGGTGCATCATCGGTTTGGTCACATGCGGTCCGACATGTTCTAGTATTTCTAGCAAGATGCCCGTGCGTTGCACGAAGTTGATGGAAAAGGTAAGCACAACTTATAAATTGACGGATGGAGTACTAGTTACAGTGATGCATATAATTAAGCAAAGGGATCGCACATGTCGGTATTAACTGGAACGAGAATGCAATAGCACAATAAGAATTAAGGCCATGATGATGCAATCGCAGTGGTGGTTACAGGAGGCAAGAAGAAAGACGCATCCATGAACGTACGACCTCCTCCTCCTCCTCAGCTTAGTGCACCAGGCCACCGACCAGCGGCTAAGGAGCGGCGGCTTTTGTGCCGAGGTCAAGGTGCTTCTCAGCAAAGGCATCCAAGCCTTCCAGCCGGTTGAGGAAGGCCCACGTCGCAGCATCCTCAATGTTCTTGTAGATACCTATGTACATGATTTGCTCATACATATTGATGTGTAGGTCGACGAATTCTTGCAAGGCAAGGCGCCTCGCGGCGAGCGCGACCTTCAGGTGGACATTCTTCGTGGCGTCGGCAGGCAGTCGCAGGGCCACCAGTGCTTGAAAGAGGTTCCGGCCATGGAGGCCAATTAGGGTGGCAGACAATGAGGAGCCCGGGCGCGCGGGCTGGAGGAGTACGGCGATGTCGTCCCTGAGCTTCTTGAAGACGGTGAACCTGTTGGTGGTGGCAACGACCATCCCGTCCAGCTGAGAGTCGTAGTTCGCGTCGGCGACGGCCATCCACCAGCCGGTCGCAAACACCGTCTAGAGACGATCCTCGGCGCCATGCCGTAGGCCGGCGTCGTGGACCATCTGGCACAGCCGCTTGCCGCTCGCGCGCATCGCCACCATGGATCTGGAGTGAGAACTTTTGCGCTTAGCGTAGGTGCTTAGGCAAATTCTTAGGTGCGTACGATGTGGTAGACGCATTGGAATGGAGGGGCACCTTTATATGAGTGCAAACTCGTTGCATTCACATAGTGCAGCCTCTTTTCCCGGTCCTCCTCCCATTACTTCCCTCATGCATGCACGATGCTAATTGAAGGGGGGGTGCATCATTGGTCGTTCAACATTTCAGGAACCGCTAGCCCTCCCTTGTCTGCATTAAAGCCGTATCAGGAACTGCGCCGCCTGCTGTCAAATCGAATAGTATTGCGCCGCCCGCTGCACGGCCGGCTGAACATGCCTCCTCGCCTCCATCAAACCCCTCCGTTAAACCTACATGCAAACCGAGAAACCTACTCTAGCCACACGTCCGTTCATGAGAGGGCCAGAATTAAACGCAACACCGGCCGAGCTCCTCCTGTCCGCCCTCAGTTAAACTAGGCCAGACGCCGGCCAAGCTCCTACCGTCCACCCTCTATTTAAACGAGGCCAGACAGACAGCGGGCAAGAATCGCACACCTCCGCCGCTACGCCATCTCCTCCTTCATCATTTTCTCCACTCTTCTGATGGCTTCCCAGGAGCCATTCTCCAGCATACTGCCCGGCTGGGTGTCCCGCCGAGCCCTCCGGATACGGGTGAGGCCGCTTGGTGCTTCATCAACCTTGCTTGGCCCGACGGAGCCTGTTGCCGCCCCAATTCGGCGCGTGGTTCAGTAACTCGCCGCTCCAGTTCAGCTCGATGAGGAGTGGCGAGTTGCTCCACACCGGCACGGTGGCGAGCACGCCGGTATGGGCATCATCGCTACCACGTCGTACCGCGCCACCAGTGTCTGCGGTGGTCGCGCCTCCCTTGTATGTGGGTGCGCCTCCCGTGCCTGCGACAACGCCATGCAGGCAGAGACAGAAGCTGGGTGTGTGGAGAGCGACAAGTCGGTGGCCAGCTTCTTTGTGTCCGCCACCATCATCGAGGAGAAGTAGAACACAGGAGGCCGCCGCCACTTGGGTCCCATGAAGGCCACCGCCAAGGCGACGAATGCACATTCAGATGGTTTCTTTGCCACTTCGTCTCTTCCGAGGACCTTCGTCGACCCCGCATGTGTCTGCCGAACATGAGGAAGACAATGGGATCCGCGAACGGCCATTTAGATTATGTAGTCCCTCTCCAGCTGGCGGGAAATATTTGTTCTAAGAATGGATAAATTGGATGTGTCTATAACTAAAATAAGTCTAGATACATCCATTTCTAGGACAAGTATTTCCGGATGGAGGGAGTATTAATTATACCAAGAGAGCCAGATTAGCACCGCTTAGTTCATGTAAATATAATGAAATCCATCATGTTTATATGAAGATCCAGCTTTTTTATACGAAATCGTGATAGCGTGGGTTAGCCATGTAGTATGATGTAACTACACTGGGCTGCCGTGTTTCGTACTCTTCCAGTCCACTATGGAGATGATTGGTTGATTTTATATCGTTGAATAATATAAAATATTATGAGTGCAGACGTTCCACCACGAGGTTCCTTGTTCCTTCTCAGTCATCGGGAATCTATGTTGTTCCACTCTTTTTTATTGACGTGAGCTTTGTTCATCCTTTTGCCAACACGCGGCAACTTGCAGAACGACAAGAAGCTACGCCTTCTCCCTCGCCAACGCGTGCGCGGTGGCTCGGAGCATGATACGTCTCCAATGTATCTATAATTTATGAAATATTCATGCCATGTTTACAATAGTTTTATATGATTTTGGTATGATTTGATTAGAACTAACCCGGACTGACACTGTTTTCAGTAGAACTACCATGGTGCTGTTTTTGTGCAGAAATAAAAGTTCTCGGAATGCGACGAAAATCAACGGAGAATTTTTGTGGAAAATATAAAAAATACTAGAACAAAAATCTACTGGAGGGGAGTCCCGTGGGCCCCACGAGGGTGGCGGGCGCGCCCACCCCCCTGGGAGCGCCCCTGTGCCTCGTGGACTACCCGTGGGGCCCCTGACTTGTTCTCGACGCCAACCTCTCCTATAAATACCCAAACCTCCAGAAATTAACCTAGATCGGAAGTTCCACCGCCGCAAGCCTCTATAGCCACGAGAAATCAATCTAGGCCCTCTCTGGCACCCTGCCGGAGGGGGCCATCATAACCGGAGGGCATGGAGGAGGATCCCGGAGGGGACATAATCACCATGAAGGTCAAGGATCAGAGGGAGAACCTCTCCCCATCCAGGGGGAGGCCATGGAGGAGGAAGCACAAGGGGGAGAACCTCTCCTCCTCTCTCTCAATGGCGCCGGAGTGCCATCGGGAGGGGAATCATCGCCCTGGTGATCGTCTTCATGAACATCACCATCATCACCATCCTCATCTCTTTTATGCGGTCCACTCTCCCGCACCCCTCTGTAATCCCTACTTAAACATGGTGCTTTATGCCACATATTATGATCCAATGAGGTGTTGCCATCCTATGATGTTTTGATTAGATATCCTTTGTCTTTGGGTTGATTGATGATCTAGATTGGTATGAGTTGTATGTTTTATTTTGGTGCTTTTCTATTGTGCCCTCCGTGTCATGGAAGCATGAGGGATTCCCGCTGTAGGTTGTTGCAATACGTTCATGATTTGCTTATAGTGGGTTGCTTGAGTGACAGAAGCATAAACCCGAGTAAGGGGGTTGTTGCGTATGGGATAAAGGGGACTTGATGCTTTAATGCTATGGTTGGGTTTTACCTTAATGATCTTTAGTAGTTGCGGATGCTTGCTAGAGTTCCAATCATAAGTGCATATGATCCAATAAGATAAAGTATGTTAGGTTATGCCTCTCCCTCATATGAAATTGCAATGACGACTATCGGTCTTGTTAACAATTGCCTAAGACAATTCCGCACACTGACCCATCATTATTCCACACTCGCTATTTATAATATTTAGTAATATATTCTAAATTTATGACAACAGCACCTAATTTTATGTTTTAGCTCTCCGATATCATGCAAAGTTATCCTCTTCATACCCACAACGTAGTTTTATTTCTCGTTTCTAGTTGGAAGCAAACGTTCGATGTACGTAGAGTCATATCAGTGGAAGATAGCGCTTGAGAGAATATTGATATTACCTTTATCTCCTTGTGTGTTCGACACTCCATACTTATCACTTCCACCATTGGGAATTGCTACGATGATTCCCTGCACTTGGGGATTATCAAGCTCTTTTCTGGCGCCGGTTGCCGGGGAACAATAGCGTGGGGTTGATATTCTTGTGTATGCTTGTTTGCTTTCTTCACTAAGTAGATTTTGTTTTTCCTTTTTTGTTTATGTTTAGTTGTGGGTGAAACAATGATTACTTGCCTCTCATACCTAAAAAGTTTTTCAATAAGAAAAGTGATTGGAAGGTTATGCATTGGAGAAATGAGGGTCGACCTTGAACACTTGTGTTCATGCTCATGGAAACAATGTAAAAAAATTCATGGAAGCTTCTCTGAAAATAATTATCCCCTTGTATTTATCCATTGTATTATAAAAATAATGTGCCAATCCTTGGTTTTAAGATGATTAGATTGCTTGTTTACTTTGTGCAGTAACAAACAGAAACTTTGGCTGTAGCGCGTGATTTTACATTTTTTACTGGAAAGTCAAATGGGTCTGAAACTTTCTGCACATTACTTCTGTACAATTTTTTTAAATTTTCATATTTGTTTAGAAGTTTTTGGATTTACATAAGTTTACTAAACTTCCAGATTACTTCAGACTGTCCTGTTTTTGACAGATTCTGTTTTCTATGAGTTGTTCGCTTATTTTGATGAATCTATAGGTAGTATCGGGGGGTATGAACCATGGTGAAGTTGGAATACAGTATATATAGTTCTAATATGAAATTGAAATAAGTTTGCAACAGTACCTAAAGGTAGTGATTTGCTTTATTTACACTAATGGATCTCACAAAGTTTTTGTTAAAGTTTTGTGTGGATGAAGTGTTCGAAGATTGAGGAGCTATCGATATGAGATGAATAAAGAGAGGCAAGAGCTCAATATTGGGGATGCGCAAGTCACCCCAAGTAAATATTTCAAGGATACTCAAGCATCTAAGCTTGGGGGTGCCTCGGTTGGCATCCCGTCTTTCTTCTTCAACAATTATCGGTATACCTTGGTTTTTGTTTTGTTCACATAATTTGTGCCCCTTGTGATTTTGTTTTTCCTTTAAGAACTATGCTAGTATGACATAGCCCTTTATTGATTTATAGAATACTTCATGTGCTTCACTTATATCTTTTAAGTATCATCTTATAGAATTGCTCTTTGTGCTTCACTTAAATCTTTTGAGTATGGTTTTATAGAATGCTTCGTGTGCTTCACTTATATATTTTCAGCTTGGATATTGGTTAGTCTATATTAATTGTAGGATTCTCCATGCACTTCACTTATATATTTTGGAGTACTAATAATACTATCATCTAAAGTGGATTTAGAAGATGGTTGCTCCCACTATTCCGAATGAGAAGAATTTTGCTTATGTGAAGACTAGTAAAATTTGTATGCTTGTATATCATGAACAGAATGCTTTATGTGCTGGTTATATTGTTGAACTCATTCATGATGCTACTAAAAATTATTATGAGGGAGGAATACATGCTTGTAGGAGTTGCAATAATATCAAGTTTCCTCTCTATGTGCTTAAAGTTTTGAAGTTATACTTGTTTTGCCTTCCTATGCTAGTTGATTCTTGTTCCCATAAATTGTGTGCTCACAAAATCCCTAGGCATAGGAAGTGGGTTAGGTTTAAATGTGCTAGTCATATTCTTCATGATGCCCTTGTTATGTTTCAGTTCTTATATTCTATGTGAGCATCATTGAAATCATCATGCCTAGCTAAAAGGCATTAAACAAAAGCGCTTGTTGGGAGACAACCCAATATTTACCTTTACTGTTTTTGTGTGTTCTCATGATTAAGCTACTGTAGTATTCATGTATTATAGCCTTTGTCTCAATAAAGTGCCAGGTAAGACCTTTGGGAAGACTTGGGTGAAAGTTAATGTGATCTTGCTGTAAAAAACAGAAACTTTTCGCTCACGAGATTAGCTGTTATTTTTTTACAGAAGAGTGCCATTGAGTTGATTATTTTTCAGAAGATTAATAGACAAATTCCTCACGTCCACCAATTTATTTCATAATTTTTGGAGTAGAAGAAGTATGGTTGCTGTTCAGATCATTATAGACTGTTCTGTTTCTGACAGATTCTGTTTTCAATGCATAGTTTGCTTGTTTGCTAGTTTCTATGGCTTATATTTCTCAATATAAATTGTAGAAGTGATATGGTACAGTAGGCATTGTGTGAGAACAATTATGAACCTTGTCTTTGACAGTACCAAAGTGAATGGTTTACTCTTTATCATACTAACCTATCTCACGAAGTTCCATTAAGTTTTGTGTGATTGAAGATTTCAAGCTTTGGGTGAGGTATCGATATGAGGAGAATAAGGAGTGGAAAGACCGTAAGCTTGGGGATTCCCAAGGCACCCCAAGGTAATATTCAAGGAAGACTCAAGCACCTAAGCTTGGGGATGCCCCGGAAGGCATCCCCTCTTTCATCTTCAAAACTATCGGTATACCTTACACGGAGCTATATTTTTATTCATCACATGATATGTGTTTTGCTTGTAGAATATTTTCAATTTTACTTGCTGTTGGAATAAAATCATTGGATCTGAAATCTTGAGTGAAAAAGAATCCTCCCATGGCTAGCTAATTATTTGACTACTCAACGTTCTTCACTTATATCTTTTTGGAGTAGTTTGTCATTTACTCACGTGCTTCACATATGTCCTATGAGTAAATGGTTGAATGAATTGAATATCATAAATCTGAATTTATATATGTTTCATATGCTTACAACATGGGGAGTAATGACTTCACACATAATAAGTATAGGTAGTAAACTTATTGAAAGTTAGCAAACATAGAATTGGTCACTTGAACAATTCATGAAAGAATATTGAAGGAAGAGAGATTTCACATATAAATATACTATCTTGGACATCTTTTGCAATTGTGAGCACTCATTAAAATATGACATGCTAAAAGGTTGATGTTGGACAAGGAAGACAACTTAATGGGTTATGTTTTCCTATATCCGAAACGTTATATTGTCTTGGATCATCCAACATGTTGAGCTTGCCTTTCCCTCTCATGCTAGCCAAATTCTTTGCACCAAGTAGAGATACTACTTGTGCTTCCAAACATTCCTTAAACCAGTTTTTCCATGAGAGTCCACCATACCTACCTATGGATTGAGTAAGATCCTTCAAGTAAGTTATCATTGTTGCAAGCAATAAAATTTGGTCTCTAAATATGTATGATTTATTAGTGTGGAGAAAATAAGCTTTATACGATCTTGTGATGTGGAAGAAATAAAAGCGACAGACTGTATAATAAAGGTCCATATCACAAGTGGCAATATAAAGTGACGTTCTTTTGCATTAAGATTTTGTGCATCCAACCATAAAAGCGCATGACAACCTCTACTTCCCTCTGCGAAGGGCCTATCTTTTACTTTTATATTCTACCCATATACAAGAGTCATGGTGTTCATCACCTTTCCCTTTTTACACTTTTTCCTTTGGCAAGCACTTTGTGTTGGAGCAATCTGGATATATATATATATATCACTTGGATGTAGGTTTTCATAAATTATTATTGTTGACATTACCCGTGAGGTAAAAGGTTGGGAGGCGAAACTATAAGCCCTATCCATCTCTGTGTCCGATTAAAACTTTGAACCCATAAATATCACATGGGTGTTAGCAATTGTGAAAGATTAAATGATAGTCGAGTATGTGGAGTTTGTTGAATCAAAGTTCTTACATAGACCCTTCCCGAAAATAAGATGAATTGCAGTTGTTTGATGACTAAGAGCATGGTTTGTTAGTTTTCAAGAAAGTTTATGATCTATACTTCAACATGTGAATAGCTTGTTACTTGATCATGAGAAGTTTTATGAGTTGAGATACTGTTATGCTATATAATAATACTATAAAATGTGATTGAATCTATCATTGATCAAACTTAAGCACTTGCTAGCATTCACACTTCATAAATTATTTCTTTTATCATTTACCTACTCGAGGACAAGCAGGAATTAAGCTTGGGGATGCTGATACGTCTCCAACGCATCTATAATTTATGAAGTATTCATGCCATGTTTACAATGGTTTTATATGATTTTGGTATGATTTGATTAGAACTAACCCGGACTGACGTTGTTTTCAGCAAAACTACCGTGGCGTTGTTTTTGTGCAGAAATAAAAGTTCTCAGAATGCGATGAAAATCAACGGAGAATTTTTGTGGAAAATATAAAAAATACTGGAACAAAAATCTACCGGAGGGGAGTCCCATGGTGACGGAAATATGCCCTAGAGGCTATAATAAAGTTATTATTTATTTCCTTATATCATGATAAATGTTTATTATTCATGCTAGAATTGTATTAACCGGAAACTTAGTACATGTGTGAATACATAGACAAACAGAGTGTCACTAGTATGCCTCTACTTGACTAGCTCGTTGAATCAAAGATGGTTAAGTTTCCTAGCCATAGACATGAGTTGTCATTTGATTAACGGGATCACATCATTAGAGAATGATGTGATTGACTTGACCCATTTCGTTAGCTTAGCACGATAATCGTTTAGTTTGTTGCTACTGCTTTCTTCATGACTTATACATGTTCCTATGACTATGAGATTATGCAACTCCCGAGTACCGGAGGAACACTTTGTGTGCTACCAAACATCACAACGTAACTAGGTGATTATAAAGGTGCTCTACAGGTGTCTCCGATGGTGCTTGTTGAGTTGGTATAGATCAAGAATAGGATTTGTCACTCCGATTGTCGGAGAGGTATCTCTGGGCCCTCTCGGAAATGCACATCACTATAAGCCTTGCAAGCAATGTGACTAATGAGTTAGTTGCGGGATGATGCATTACAAAACGAGTAAAGAGACTTGCCGGTAACGAGATTGAACTAGGTATTGAGATACAAACGATCGAATCTCGGACAAGTAACATACCGATGACAAAGGGAACAACGTATGTTGTTATGCGGTTTGACCGATAAATATCTTCATAGAATATGTGGGAGCCAATATGAGAATCCAGGTTCCGCTATTGGTTATTGATCGGAGACATGTCTCGGTCATGTCTACATAGTTCTCGAACCCGTAGGGTCCACACGCTTAAAGTTCGGTGACGATCCGTATTATGAGTTTCTGTGATTTGATGTACCGAAGGTAGATCGGAGTCCCTGATGAGATCGGGGACATGACGAGGAGTCTCGAAATGGTTGAGATGTAAAGATCGATATATTGGACGACTATATTCGGACATCGGAAAGGTTCCGAGTGATTCGGGTATTTTTCGGAGTACCGGGGAGTTACGGGAATACGGGGAAGAAGTATTGGGCCTCATGGGCCAAGTGGTGGAAGAGAAGAGGCAGGGCGCGCGGCCCCCTAGCCCAAACCGAATTGGACTTGGGGGCCGGGCCCCCTTTCCTCCTTTTATCCCTCTCCTTCCTTCTCCCCTTCCCCCTTCCTTTCCTCCTCCTAGTAGGAGTAGGAAAGGGGAGTCCTACTCCTACTAGGAGGAGGACTCCTCCTCCTGGCGCGCCCTAGGAGGGCCGGCTGGCCTCCCCCCTTGCTCCTTTATATACGGGGACAGGGGGGCACCCTAGAACACACAAGTTGATCTGTTGATCTCTCCCAGCCGTGTGCGGTGCCCCCCTCCACCATAATCCACCTCGATCATATCGTAGCGATGATTAGACGAAGCCCTGCGTCGGTAGCATCATCATCACCATCATCACGCCGTCGTGCTGACGGAACTCTCCCGTGAAGCTCTGCTGGATCGGAGTTCGTGGGACGCCATCGAGCTGAACGTGTGCAGAACTCGGAGGTGCCGTGCGTTCGGTACTTGGATCCGTCGGATCGTGAAGACGTACGACTACATCAACCACATTGTGCTAAGGCTTCCACATTCAGTCTACGAGGGTACATGGACACACTCTCCCCTCTCGTTGCTATGCATCACCATGATCTTGTGTGTGTAGGGATATTTTTTGAAATTACTACGTTCCCCAACAGATCATCCCATGTGTTCCGGAGCAGTAGCAAGCTACCATGGCTCAGTGGAAGCACTAGGAGACATTTCCCTATAAGAGACTCTACCAAGAATAAACAACTAGATTGTCAGATCCCACACATACCAAGCATTTCAAAACCATACACACAATATGCTCGATATGTGCAAATACAACATGGCATCACAACAAAACTCTATGACTCAAAGTATTTATTCAGAGGGCTCCGAAGAGTCATACATAGAAAGAATTACAATCATGGGTCACATGACCCAGCATATAGAGCATACAGGCAACAGAAGCATAACATGTCTAAGTATAGAAAACTACAAATGAAAAAGGCTGAGAAGCCTGACGATCTACATGACCTTCCCAAGGGTACAAGATCGTAGCTGAGGTAACAAGCTAAACATCAAAGTCCACGCGGAACTACTAGTGAAACTGAAGTCTCCCATGCAAAACATAAATTAAGAAAACGTGAGTACAAATGTACCCAGCAAGACTTACATCAGAAGTAGCTACATATGCATCAGTATCAACAAAGGGGTGGTGGAGTTTAACTACAACAAGCCAGCTTTGACTCAGTGGCTATCCTGTACTACGACTACTGGTAACTCTTTTGAGGTGGTGCACATGAGTACACATATTCACCATATCAATACACCACTATGGATCCGCTCCTGTCTCCCTACGAGAAGGCCATCCATAGCACTAACGCTTATCTTGCACATTTTAGAGTATCCACTCCCAGTTATCTATGAACAATGTAAGCGTTCCAAGTGGTCCACATCCGCGGACGCGACTATTCGAATAGATCATTTATAACCCTGCAGGGGTGTACTTCTTCACACACGCTCTTACCACTTATCGCCGTTTACACGACATGTACTCGGCAAACTTCAAGAGGAAGCCTAGAGAGGGTGTCGGCCGTGACCTGACTAACCACACAAGTCTCTAGTCCAGGTTTATCGCCTATTCAGGTTCCATCTGCAGGGAGTCCGGCCAAGGTTTCCACTACGGCCCCGAACGATGTGCGCAGGGTTCCCGAGGCACCAAACGGGCGTCTCGGTACACCGTGCCACGTGCCTACCGCATCGCAGCCCACCCCTAGGGTCAGCGCTGCGCACGACCTCCAGCATACTACAAATATCAGAAACTACTTGCAACTCCGGGACAGAGGAAAAGGCGATTAATAAGCCGAGAGGGTCCATTGGTTTCAGGCCCAATGCGTGGTAGTAACTGTTCTTGGATCACAAGCACAGAACTCGGTTCCTAAGGACGGTTTCAATGAGACAACCCACCATGTACTCCTACATGGCCTCTCATCGCTACCATTACCAAATTGTGTTCACACACTTAGCTCTCGACAGTAGGACATGTTCACACCATTCCAATCCATCCTAGATGAATCAGACCTGACACAACTCTAAGCATAGCAGGCATAACAAGCAAACATAAATGAGTAGGCACATCATGGCTCAAACAACTCCTACTCATTCTAGTGGGTTTCAACTATTTACTGTGGCCTGCAGCCTTCTCTTTTCACTGCCCATAATGAGTTGTTAGACAACAATGTCTGGATCTTTTTCATACACTGAAAGGCTCTCCACCCACCCACCCACCCCTCCCACCCCTCCCACCTCCGGCCTAGGTTTTTTGGTGATCTCCTCTTCTAGCCAGTGATTTGTGTTTCCCATCCGCCCATCTACTCCGGCGGCTTCTGATCTACACGTCTATACCCATTTCATATGGGTCCTTCTGGTGGATCGACGTTGGACTTGGATTTCTCGGCGGGCGCCATCTTTGCGGACAAGGTTTTCAATCATTGTGGGAGATCTATTCATTCAACGGATGACACGGGCCATTTCATTGTGGTGGTGTCTTTCAGCAGACATATATTCCATCTTAATGATGATTCTGTGGCGGCTGCTTTGGAATCAGCGATTGGGGGTTCAGCAATTGAATTTTTGGTTCAACTCATCCGAGACAAGGTATTCTCCTTTTTGTATCATGCAAGCAAGTTGGCCTCTGCATTCTCCAGTTGAGATCGTTTGCGTGTCCACAATTCAAATGCTATTTTCATCTTTGGGGGAATGGTGGCCCTAATTAGATTCGTGAATTGAAGATCTGGAAAAAGGAATGTGACGCTGAGTGGATTCTTGTGAGTCCCTCTAAGAAGCGTGCCACTTTGGCGTTGCTAGCCATGGATAAACCCCTGGCTAAATATTCTGTTAGATCGAGTTCGTCATTGAGGAAGAATCTTTCTTTTGCCACGTTCCAGCAATATCCTGCTTGCAAGGGTTATAGGTACCCTGCTACACAGCCACTTGTTGATGCGGTCTTGGAGGCCGGCTACGTCGTGAATCCTCAAGAGAAAGTGATCTTGCCCCCACCGCCAGTGATCGACCTTTAGTGGACGGTGGCGACACCGTCCATCTCTTTCGGGATGATCAACGTCCCTGCCAGGAACACCGCCGTCATATCCGGATCTGCACCCACCCAGTTAATTCAAAATGAGCATGTTCCACATGTTTTAGTCACACGTGATCTTGTTGCATCGGACTCTTCAGCCCAACATGGATGCATGGCCCAGCTTGGGTCCCCAGCCCAACATGGCTTAATAGCCCACAATGGCTCTCCAGCCTTGGGCGGGGTTGTCACGACCCAGTCTGTTATGGCCGAACCATCTCAGGGTATTTTGGATTTTTCCGTTGCCACAGTTGGAATATCTGCTCAGGCTGTTATGGATGACCAACTACCGGATCTTTCTGAGGATGCTACTCAACCTAATGATCTCATTGATGATATTTTTTCAAGGTTTGGAAATGTCAGAATTGTTTATCTATGCTGCATTACTCCAATTCGTGCACCAATCCGATTCGCTGCCGTAGATGCTTTTGACTGGGCCACCGAGCCAAAGGATGCTCCGACGCTACGCATTCCCCGACTTACAAGTGGGTCCCGCGGGTTAATCCTACTTCCCCGGGCCGGTCAGCTGAGATTTCCTCGCCCGACGCCTCGGTTTCCCTCGCAGCTAACCAAGTTGGGTCTTTGCCTAGTCCCATCACGCCTGCAACACCATCTCTTCTGCCATTGCCTGCCGAGCCACCGCCCATCATGCCAGCACCACCTACCTCGCCACCATCGCCCAGCCTAGCCGTGCCATTATCCACCGCGGCTCCTACGCTACCATGAACTTCTCCACCGCACCCAACAATGGCTACCTTCGCCCTCGACCCCACGCCTCTCGTCCCGCCGGGCTTCGAGATCATCGACGGTGGGCCGCGGCGGCTTCCGCGCACCTTCTACTCTCCTGCAGTGTCTCCTGATCGTCAGCATGAGGAATACGCCATTGCCATCGTCGAGCCTACACCCCAGCCTGAAGAAATTGCTATCTTCAGAAATATGGTCAGTGATTTTATTGTCAACAATCTTGGGCGCGCCGTTCTTGATGCTTAGCCTTGGATCCAAGGAGTTGGAATCTTCCATTTCCGTAGTCCGGTTGCTAGGCAGGCTCTGGTAGATCATCCTCCGTTTCAGCTCGACATTGATAGATTTGTTAGATTTGTGCCACATGATGAGGGTATCAATTTCAGAGCTATCAAGGGTTTTCGCAGGGGTTGGATTATGATTGTTGGAATACCCCTAGATTATAGGTGTACACAGTATATTGCAGATGCAATCAGTACCTTTGGTCGTTTCCATCACTGGCACCAGTATGACCCGCTGCTTGTGCGAACCTTGGCGTATGTTTCTTTTCCGGCAACTACATTAGTGCCGCGCGATGTGGTCTATCGGGAGTTTGCAGACTTTGGAGGTTCTAGCTTTTCTTGGTCTGCTCCAATATACATTTTCTCTGCTGATTTTGCTGATATATTGCCACCTGATGAGGATCCGATGCCCTTCGATGGCAACCCTCACCCACTCCCTGGGCATCTGTAGTTTCATAACCACAATTGGGTTATGCCTGAATTTCCTGAGATTGGTTGGGATGAGCTGCCACCTCCAGCACAGGAGAATGAACCAAACCACCAGGAGGCTCCTCATGATGATCTCAATATGCAGCAGGAGATTGTGGAGGAAAATTAGGTTGATGTGAACCAGCCCAGGAATCTATCATTCTGCAAGTTTCGGATGACTCTGTTAATGCTCAGCCAGTGGAGGATTTAGTGATTTTGCAGCAACCAGCTGTCCAGATGCAGCCGCCTCTTCATGTTGGCCAAGTTCTCACTGTTTTTGGCCCTGTTCTGCCACCTGTGATGTAATGGCAGCAAACTTTCCAGAAGTTAATGCCGGCTATTTTCTCTGCTGATATCCCAAAGTGCGTGTTCAAGATTGATTTTGGTTCTCTGCTACTGTCTAAGAGCTCTTGGGATGTTTGTTTTAATGGGGCAGATGTCAGCTTCTCTTTGCAGCATGTGTCAGAGCCCTCACTCTGCCTTCCACGCCAGGTTTCTCCAGTTAGGAGACCACTTGCAAGGGCACTCTGCTTTGATGATCTCTCTGAACCTGTCAGTGAGTCATTTCAGTTCTCTGCTATACTTGAGGTTACTACCAAGCATGGCCGGAAACCAAGAGCTTCTAAGATTTTGGTTGATACTGAGGTGCGCTGCAGTGCACGTCTAAGTGCGCTACGCGATGGCTATCATAGATCTCCAAGAAGAGGCCCCCAGCAGGCCAAGACCCAGCGTTCTTTCAAGAGGCGTCGAACCAGCTCATCTCAGCCGGAGGAGAATCCATCAGTGCCTCCGCCAACGCCTGTTTCTGATCTTCAGCGTATCGGGGCATGTTTGCGCATTGCTCCTGAGTTGATCTCCAAGGAAAAGCTTGAGGCTGATCCTTCTACCTCCACCAGCAGCAAGGGTTCTGATGATTAGTTGCACCAGACGGCTTTATGGTTCATGGCGTACCGATTTAAACGCCATCTATCTGTTCTTATGTTTTCTGTTGGGGTTCTATCTCCCCTGTTTAGTTCCTCAGTGTAGGTCATTACATGATCTACTTTTGTTGCTTTCTATTATGGTTTGTAATGAATCATTCCGGGTTTAGAGACTGGAAGGTTTTATGTTGGAATGTGCGCGGCCTTAATTCCAAAGCACGTCAATTAGCGGTTAAGCAAAAGATTGATGAAAGTGGTTGTTCGGTTGTCTGTGTGCAAGAAACAAAGTGCATGCATATTGATCATAGGTTTATTAGGAAATTATGTCCACGACATTTTGATAATTTTTCCTACGTGCCTTCGGTGGGGGCCTCAGCTGGTATGATCATCATTTGGAATTCTTCTTTCTTTGAAGGAAAACTAATTGAGGCAAGATATTTTGGTATTATTATGGAATTCCACTCTAAGCATACTTCTGAAGTTTGGACTCTAGTGTCAGTCTATGGTCCATGCCAGGGTCCGGCCCGGGATGATTTTGTTCAATGGTTATATAACCTTGATATCAACTATGGTGATAATTGGCTGCTTTTGGGTGACTTCAATTTTATGCTGTCGTTGGAAAATTGAAACCTACCTGGGGGTAATGTCAGCGATATCTTTCTGTTTAATAAAGTGATTGGCCATTTGGGTCTTGTTGAGCTACCAATTAAGGGACGACAATTCACTTGGTCGAATATGCAAACT